>NW_028317827.1:910178-1213571 GCF_062004578.1 Staurois parvus
GCCAGTCCATGCAAACAAGGTGGATGGAGCAACCTTTCTCCCTATGTTATTGTATTTTTACAGTGGGGACTCTTCCACTGTCACTATACACAGATCAGTCCTGCAGCCTATTGACTACAGCTACTGATCAAATGAAAAATTTCCAACATTCCTGTTTGACAGAAGTCGATTGTTAGATGGCAATGAGAGGGCAAGTAGATATGGCTAGGTAGGCCCAATAGGTCTCCCAGAAGAAGGGTCCCAACTGCAAATGCAATATCTGCTACTCCCGTGATGCTGGAATTTCAAGACAGCTGGTGGACTAGCATTTTCAGGTACCCTCCCCCTCAGTTCCCCCCACCCCCCTTCCTCATATTTACCTGAGCCCAATCTCTATCCAGCACTGTGCCTGAGAGCAGAGGCTCTCTCGGCTCTCTACCTCCTCATAGGCTCAGAGACAGCACCGGGAACCATTGGTTCCTGCTATTGTTAATTCACAGCCAGTGAGGAAGGAGCGGGGGGTGGAATAGACACACAGAGCATGGCTCAGGAGGAAGCTCGCGCAAGCGTCCCCATAGCAAGTGGCTTGCTATGGTGGGCACTCGGTGGGGAGGTGGAGCCAGGAGTGCCAACAGGGGACCCCAGAACAGGAGCATGAGGGCTGCTCTATGCAAAACCATTGCACAGAGCAGATAAGTATACTAGGTTTAAACAAATTTAAACAAAAAAATACAGGTTTAAAATCACTTTAAGAAAAAGCCAGCAAGAATAAATTTTTACAGATAGATAATATTGCTTTGATATTAATTCTTGTGTGTGGATGCAAACTGTGCCATCTTCTGAAAGTGGAACAAAAACCCTAATAATACCTAAACACAAGATCAAATGGCATAGTTATTGATCTTTACTACCATTGCATTATAATTTTAGTATATTCTAGTTCTAACTGCATGTTCTACTCACCCATTTTGCTGCAGAGTCCAGTAGAAAGTCACAAGCCTAATCCTAAACACTACAGTGAAAGGGATTATTGTTCCTGCATTAAGCACCCACTTTGTTGAAAATGCTGTTTGTGTTGTTGTGAATTCTTAGAGCTACTAGTCATCGCAGTGCCACATTTGCCTGACTCGGTGGCTGTACTCGGTGGTTTACCTGTTACAGAAGTGTAATTATTTATAGCGTTGATGAAAAGTGTCTGAAAGGCAATTAGAACTGCTGTTAAATACAATGGTGGAATGATTACATAGAAGGAAAACTAGACAGAGCTGCGTTGATGTAGTGAGAGTGCAAATCAGACCGGCATTGTTGTGTTGGAGGGGAAGGAGGGACTATAGTGGGTGTTGTGACGGCCAAGTAGCAAAGCCATTTTTACTATTTACTCATTTGTTTCTTGATAGAAACAAAGGTACCCATAGAAGTGAGATGATGGTGGGAAGATCAGACTACTCAATGAATTTTCTAAAGAAAGATCACTACATAAACATGCTTCAGTTTAGAGTGCACTCTTGTTTAATGTGGTGTATATTCCGGTCATAAAATCTTCATCCCCACTCCTTTCTGCAGAAAGCCTTATTTTAGTCTACCCAGCCTCATCAGAATGGCTGTTTTGAAGAACGATCAATGCCCCTCACACACTTGAGCAATTTGTTGCACGTTTCCCAAAGCATGACAAGCTTCACATACTATTCAATGATGCCACTTGTCGGAAGTACATGGGCTGTTTGTCTTTTTGGCCAGAACCATGCGCTTCAATTGGAGCACCTTAAACAATGGAGCAAGAACTGTTGCAATCGGCAGGGGGTCTGGGAAGAAATTGATATATTGGACATGGCTTAAGAACTTCAATAGCACAAAACACCAATACACCACACATTAAAACCAGGAAGCAGACACAAGCACAATGACAACATATGATATCATGGATCATACTGCTTACCATTGGTAAAAAAAAAAACTCCAGAAGCTGGAAAGCATATAAAAATGCTTCAAAAACACATTTGCATGCAAAAAATGTACAATAAAATGCTTCAAATCACTTGTAAATGCTCACACTCAACTGTGAATGGGAGCTTGGTGGCAGGGTTGGTCCTTCCTGCAAGCTTCGGCAGAGCACCTGGTTCTTGTGGATCAAGACATCTGGACCCACAACCTCTGTTGCGTCCGGAAGTGGCTCTTCTTGCTTAGCCACCTGAGATACTTGGCAGCTCTCTTTCTGATCCTTTGGATTTTCTTGTCTTCTCTCTTGAACTCTTTGCTCCTCCCATGTACTATCTGATTTAAGCCATGTCTATGCAATTCCTGTTTGCCAGATTATTATGGTCTCTCCAGCGGATATCTTGCTCCTTTGCATACCTGTAGGTGTCCTTATCTTCACTACGGTGGAAAGAATGTCACCAGCACACTAAGGAGCTCCAGTTATGGTTCCAAAGCTTTAATAAGCAATCACATAGTTACAGCAAGTTCAACGTTTCGGAGTCTCACAGGACCATTTCATCAGGCATGTGACGTCACGTTCTTCCCACCTGAGTTTTTTCGGTTCCAGCCATTGGTCCCTTCAGCACCCACTTACTCATACAGCTATTTGTTAAAGAAAACACAGGAACATGTGCGTTGGGATTGTGTTATCTTGACTTACTGTACCTTCACTACCACTCGTTACCAACCTCTGGCTTGTTCCTCAACGATGCTTCCACTTGATCCCAACCTGCAATCCCTTGTTACTGGCCTTTGGCTTGTTTACTGACTAGGCTTCTGCTTGATCCCCACCTGCTATATATGCCACTGGCGCCTGGTTTGCTCACCTCCTGTGGTGAAATCCTAAGGCCTAAAACCTGGTACCAACACTCAGCAAAACCCATCTCCACCATCAGCTCTGGTAAATACCAGTTAGTGCTTAGACCCCGCACCTTGGGTGAGCCTGCGTACACATCTAGGGTGACCTGCTTATTTACTTATCCTGCTGGTCGGACTGGTGGGACCCTTTCTACTGCTGTAGCTACTTGTGTCTGAGCCTCACCTCTGACAGTGACACTGTGCCTGTAGCAGTTGTGGAACCTGTGTAGGGTCCCAAAATTCCCCAAACCAGAGATCACTCGAGAATCTCCCAGGTTAGGTGTAGGAGTTTGTTCTATACCAGGAGCGCTGTACAGTGACTACTGCTAAGTATAACTGGGGTGTTCAGATTTAGAAAGGTTGTATGACAGCTGTCAAGCATTGCACTGTTGTGATGGGTTACCTGTGTATTGGAGAATATCTGCGTTCTGCACATTTCTATATTGCTGTTGTTTAAAGCTGTTTCCTTGTGCTATTTATAAGATTTTCTATGTAACCTTATTATAAAAGTAAATGCAGTTCACTTTACGGCCATGTCTAACTAGCTTTGCTGTCACTGGTGGCAACTCATTAGGAGAATACTCATCTGCTTCTACTGTGTCACTCCCTTTCTGGCTAAAACCCTACTTGCCAGCAAGGAAGCATTGATGGAGAAGCACCTCCATGATTTGGCCAGCATGGAAGCAACTTTGTGGGAGCAGCCTAAGGCTTTCTTGGTAATGGTGTTGTTGGTGAGTTGCTGCCAGTGACAGAATCACTAATACAACATGGCCCTTGCTAAGGTGTACCATTTGCGCCCAGTTACATTGATATTGATGGTGACAGTCTACTGTAGTCCCAGATAAACCAGGATACAAAACATTTTATACAGACAACCAGTCAGATTTTAAGGCTGGAATAAGTACAATAGATTGTTTAATTAGTACAACATAGACAATGGGATATATTCGTGACAATGGGGTCTCATAACATGGTCTTTTTCTGCCTCAAAAGACCAAACATTTTCACCAAGGCCGACTACAGTCTTTATATAACCAAACAGTGGTGTAAAAAGTAAAATAAGCCTTTCTAAACAATCAAAATTCATATTTCATTATCTTAACTATAGTAAACGGATGAAGGTTGCTGGTTTACCAGGCAGGAAGGACAAGGAAGTCTGTGCAGCACAGCGTTGTCACAAAGGGTTTGATATGTGGCATGTAGGATGACCATCCCTTGCTATACTGATCACCTAGGTCATTGTTTCTCAACCTTTTTCCAGTCAAGGCACCCTTTAAAATTATGCACAATTTCGAGGCACCCCTAAAAGTTTGACATATTTCAGCAACATCCACACATGTAGGACACATTAGAGTTGATTTATTCTTACAACAAAAACACACTTTGCACACTGGTACTGACTAGTATTCCAATATTTGTTCTCACTCATTTTCTCTCCACAACGCGAGGGTCAAATAAGGATGTTGTGCAAGTGCCAGACATCCTCCTTATCAACCAATGATTTCAGCAGTTGTTAGGATGCTAGCGGCTGGCCCACATAGTGCCCAAAATTGTAATGTTGCAAAATGAAAGCCTAAACTCTATAGCCAAATAGGCAGGCTTGATTCACCCACTGGCTTGTACACAATTTTTATACAATATGGGGCAAAGTTTAAGCATTTTGTCAGGGCACCCCTAAAAAACTCAGAAGGCACCCAGGATGCCTAGGCACCCTGGTTAGAAACCATACTGTTTTGTGTGAAATTGGGGTGTTTGGTGCTAATGTTATGTTAAAAAGTAATGCCCATGGTTCTGATGATGGCCAGCATTTAATACGGTCTAAAAAAGGTCCTGATACTGACCCTGTTGTATCCAAAACAATAAAAAAAAGTTTTGGTTGGATATACAATATATATACAAATACATATTTGGTTTCATTATTATTATTATTTGTTTTTTGCATTTTTTACACATGTGTTGGAGCGTGCTGCTAGAAATGAAAATTGAATAGTCTGGCAGCTCTGCAGGTTCCCTGCTGCCAAGTGTATCTGGGCTTCACGTACAGGGCTCTTGGCAGTGATGAGTTGCCCTGCATTTCCTTTGTCTCTGAGCATGACGTGTATGAGACTGGGGCTGCACACAACACACTCAGCATTTCTGTGTCTCCGGAGGGCTGATGGGACAATCATCTCACAATGACCGTTCACACAGCCCTTTCTGCTCACTTTCAGGCCTCATCTGCATGGGCTTGGCTTGTGAAAGGCTTACACAGGGGTATACATGTCAATGAGCTTAAGAACAGCAAGAGACTGGGCTGCAGACATCAAAAAGAGAAAATTATACTTATTGTAACTGCTGATTCTGACCACTTATTTCTCTGTAGACGTCTTTTTAAAGAGTACCTGTACTAAACTCATATTGTAAGGCATCAACTAAACTCAGAGGTATCTGCATATAGCTTTAGTAGCTCTTTCCAGACTTTTAGGAGCCCAGAAACACAGAAAGCTCTATTGTGCATATACCAGCTTTTTATAAGGACTCACTGGCCATTTACAGCATCTTGCTATTGGCCATCATACCTAGTGGTCAAGAGCAATACAGGAGTGGTTAGGTGCAGTGACAAAGTACAACAGAGAAATGGGTTCCAGACTTCAAGTTATATTCTCTTCCATTGTAAGATAAAATGTTAAAAACTATTGACTGGTCATATTTAGTGATTTGATCAGCCCTCATTTTAAGAACAATATGCAATCTTCTGATTAGACAATACAAGAACTATTATAGATTGTCACTCCTAATCCCCACCTGTTACTAATAAACTAGGAAACAAACTGGGTCCTCTGAAAGGAGATCAATTGGTTTGCATATTATCAGCGCTCCTTGAGCACATCGTTCAAATATTGAATCCTGAATAAACGCAGCACTTGTGAAATTTTAGTTGCTGTTACATGTTCCCCTTTTGATTTTGGTATGGATGAGTAGGGTTAGAACTTTTCGTTTAGGAAAAAAAAATGACCATGGACCATATCAAAATCTAAAAGGTTTTGTTACCCATTTAGTCAACGCAACATGCTTGTGCATCTTGGTCTTATGGAAATCCCCCTCACTGTCCACGATTCAACAAGGGTTCTGCCTCATCAAGAATATAAAGCTCATGGAGGACCTAACTAGCTTCCATAAAGGGACCACTGGTAGATTCACCAAAACATGGTTTTACTGGTTGGACTTCTCCTATTCAACTGAATACCAACAAATAATTGGTGATATGCTCTCACAAGTACCAGTGAATCCATAGATAGCTATTACTAGTATTGATCTTTTTGTGGACCTCTCCTGTTACCCAAGGCTTATAGGTTCCTATGACCATTGGTTGTAATGGACTCCCTTCTGCCCCATGCAGTACCCTATACCTCTTCCCTACACCTCTCCCTCCCTTTATTTATCTCTCCTTTGTTCCTTCCCTACTTTCTTCACCTGTCTCTTTAGACTGGACCCAACCCATCAGTTGCTCCCAGATAAGGCACGATTACCACAAATTATGGTTATCATAACATGAACATTGTACCTGTTGCTTATGGTCAAGACATGCTATCTAGATACAGTAGCTCATTATACTGTTGATTGACATGAGCCTTGGAATGATGCTCCCCATAGGGGTCTCCCCCCTGGGGGGGAAATTGCGACCATAGTGTTATGTTATCATCTTGCATTCAAATGCTATCAGTGCACCTGTTACTTGCTATTTTTTGTGTGCCCTCCCATTTCAGTTTGACTATAATTGGTCTATTGTTGATTGTGTATCCTACTGTCAAGTGTATTCTTTATAAAATACTGTTTTGATAAATAAAGATGCATAACAATATCTGAACGTTTTTGGCTTGATTTTCATAGCCACTAGAAGCTAAAGAAAAATTTATATTCAGACCAGAGTTCTACTTAAAATATAAAATAAAAGAGGTCTGTGAGCTAAGCCACATCAGATTCTTCAAATGACCATTAACATCCCAAACCACAGTGAACTGTACAGAGAACACACCGCAGCTTTCATTAAAAAAGAATCAGATTTGTTGGTTGGATCTTTTATTTTCTTTGAAGTATTTCAGTAACAGAATTACAAGCCATAGGCCTATCTATCTTCAGCTTTTAGGACAACAGAACCTCTTGTTTTCTGTTCACTATATGGCAGCAATTATTAAAAGTAAAACCATATGGGCTTCCCCGATGGATTGTACTTGAGTGGCAGTTTCTTTGTGAGTTGATTAGGTGATGAATTACCCCGATATTGGGAACTATACAGGGAATTGCATGTGTAAGTCATACATAATCATTCAGAACTAGTGAAGAGTGAGCCAAATCCATGCAGAGATAGATCTCTTGGCTGCAGTAGCAGCTGCTAAACTGGCAAATAAATTAGCCGGCGAACCTTGATGCCCTGTGATTACTTTTGGGCTGATATAAAAAGATACTCAAGTGAAAAATAACTGCTACTGCTTGTTCCGATGATATACAGTATAACTGTGATACCCCCAAAACTCCCATTTTAAGAGGCTTTAATTACTTTCCTATAGGTCTCCTGTCTTCTGTCTGATCCCTACATCTCCGAACTCCATGGGGCCTTTTCTATTCAGTGAACAGCTAACATTGCCTTTCTGACCCAGACACTGAAGCCCAATTTTGGCTAGTTTATTTATTATTGAATAGAGTGGAAAAAGGTTAAAACCCCTGTTTGGATGCATTTTCTGTCTGTGTAGCTGTTGGAGAGACTCCCCACTTAAGATTTCCCATCACTTCCTTTTCCATTGATTTTACCAGGGACCTTGTTGAAGTGTCCAGGCCAAGCGTGGTTGGTGGATGAAGGAGTGTGGATCATGAAGGGGATAACAATTCAGCACTTGCCGGTTCCTCTCTGTTGTAGATGCACTCACTTTGTGTAAAACAATGCTGGGCTATGTCCCTGGATGACAGTGGATGATAGTCCTAAATCCACCACACCCCTGCCCCATCAAAACCTACATAAACTTCTGACCACCACAGTACTGGTAAATGGAATATCATATGCAACAGACCTGAGATGAGCCTGTAAAAACAGGAAAAGTTGGCAGAGATCCAGCAAGTTCCCAGGTATACCGATGGCCGCAGTCATCATTGCAGGAAGTGGGGGTGGACACACAGCAATTGAATGCTGAAAAAGATTTTAAGTGTATCCCATGCTATCCAAAACGTAAAAAGAAAATACAAGTTTTTGTAATTATACATGTAAAGATGCCCATGTGATGGGTCACATATTGCATATAGCACTATAGGAGCTCTAAAACAAAGGGTATTCTATTAGGCACATTTTAACCAGGTCCTGTGGTCAAGCAACCAGGTTCTCCCCTTCCCATGTTTCACCATGATATAATCCATTAAAGTTATGGACAAGGAGACCACAGGAAAATCCATAATGCTGTTGTCACTGCCCATGGTGGATTCTTCTTAAGAATAGAGGGGGCTCACAGAAGACCAATGCAGGAGATATTCTTTTCACCAAAGTTATTGACAGCAGTAAAGATGTGCAAAGGATCAAAGCCTACATCACGCCTCCCAACCTAAAATGCTTTGGATATCATTCCCCATTAAAACTGTAAGCATAGCTAGAGCCATAGTATTTGCAACATGTAATAGGCTCAAGAATTACATATATGATTTATAGAGAGCTGGAACTTGCAGAGTCTTTATTTGCAGTCCAGGATTTTAGAGAAACATGGACTGTGTTTTATCTATTGCTAAGCTCCCCACACTCAGCTGCTCCAGGCACTGATTAAATACCATGGATTTTTCACTGCTCCAAATTCAATAATTGTTCATTTTTGATACGTGCCTTAAAGGGAAGTATTCATTTCATTGGTATTTTCATTTCCAGAATACATTATAACTGAGGTCACTCCTGGCATATGATGATCCGATAAACCTATTTTTGGGGTTTCGCTGTAAAAAAAAAGAAAAGTCAAATATTCTGGGTTTAGGAATGAGGCCAGAAGGGACTGCAGTTGTGTTTCAAATGAAGACTGTTGTGGCTTGGTGGCTTGAAAATGTTATGTTTGCTATAGTAACAGGTAGTCATGAGCAACTGTTCAGCTTCCACCCACCCCACTTACTTAAATCAGATTTAAAGAGACCCAGTCACCAGACTATTCACGTTAACTAAAATCTTCCCATAACATGATTCATGTCATGCATCTTATTATCTGACTTGGGCAATACAATTTCTGTTCAGTCACTCCTATTTCACTTAATTCTGTGTTTTCAAATGAGCTTTCAGTTGATGTAAGAGCCAATTTTCTTGATGATATTTTTCTCATGGACAGATTTCTGTTTTCTTTATTCCCTTACTGGTGACTCATGTCAGCACCTTAAGGGGCCCTTAACACCGGAGGTGTTTTGTTGGCTTTCTGATCATGTGATCAGGTGATCATTGTCATGTTCTGTCATAGTGATCTGAAGCCCAACCTACCAATCACAATATGCAACGCCAGCTCTACGCATATATCTGGCAGCACAGTGTTAAAGCCTACTGCCGGGGTCTCCAAGCTTTCTAAACAAATGGACAGTTTATTGTTCTTCAGAATTTTGGGGGGCTGGACTGTGGCCAGTGGCAGGGGACATTCTCTTGGTGTCAATGGCAGTAAACATCACGACATTTGGTATTAGGGGGAGGAATAGTGCCCCATCATTTATATCATTGGAAAAAAAGAGGCCCATTGTTGGTGTCAATTGGCTGTATAGTATCAGTAGGAGGAATAGTGCCCTAAGGGCCAGATGAAGGGAAGCAAAGGGCTTGTTTGAAGACCATTGGCCTATTGCCATGCAACCAAATATATGTGTATGCTGATGGCTACCCATTGTTTACATTTCTTCCTACTGTGGTTCCAGACTCTCCCCTAAACTCTGATGAAGTCCTTTTGCTGCATTATTTTTAGAGTAAAATGAATGAAATACCCAACAAGGAGACCCCATGCAATGATTACACCTGAATTTCTAGCTCTGTCCATCTGTGAGTCCCTAATAGATATAAGAATTAAGGGAATGGTCCAAGTCCTCAGCATGTACATTATGTGAGCATGAAATATTAGTATTAGGTGCCAAGACCATTTAATGTAGAGTTGTATGTGACAGCAGTCTTCTTTAAAGTGGTTGTAAACCCTTACATATACCCAGTGAAGTGACTGGCCTCAGGTGATATACAGAGATAAAACAAATCCTCCTACATAAGTTGTATCTGTTTATATGCAGCCCTCTTTCCTCTACAGTCTTCCAAAACACACATTTTACACAGCATCTCTCAGCAGCAGAAAGCAGGAGGTGAGGATCTGATGTCACACATTGCACAGCATACAGCACAGCTGAGTGTAACCTGAGATTTGAGTGAAGGGAATGGACAATCCTCTGCACAGTCTTATAGGGAAACAAACAGCTGAGGCTGTCAATCTCTTGTTATGTCTTGGAGCCCTCCTCCCCCATCACCTGTCAGAAGTGCAGCTAGCAGAGGAAGGAGACAGCAGACATAAATAACACTTATTGCTTTGGGTTGAGAGAACTGCACACTATAGAAGGATATGCTTTGTTCATTTTTCATTTCAGAGGTCTGCATCCACTTTAATATAGAGTGGTATGTGACAACAATCTTTAACGTCATACATTGTTTTTATTTCTCCCTGTCCTTGCTTCCAAGGTCTATGTCAGGTTTTGTCAGTTAATTTTTTAATTTCGCCACTGGAAATCTTTGTTTAGTTCTCAGCATTGAGTCCAAATAAACATGGATTAGCAGGATTACTGGAAACAGGATCCTTTAATTGTCTGATTACACTTGGCACCCGAAGGAAAGTAAGAGGTGGCAGTTATGAACTGAGCAAACATCATATCAGGTATGTTCCAGCTTTTGCTTTCAGGCCATAGGATCCCCAATTAAGAAGTATTGTTTTGTGCCAGTATACTGACAGTTTCCAGCCAATTGTTTTGATAATGGAATTTGTTATTCTAAAATAATTGAAAAAGTACTATAATCACATATATAACTACAGTAAAAAATTATTAGATTGTATAGGTGTGTAATTTGTTTTTGTATAAGCTCTAAAACTACCCTGCATGTTATAGCCCTCTCCTCTTTTGGGAGTGTCTCATTACTGTATGTGCTGGCCCAGCCCCTCCACTCCTCCCTCTATTTCCCTACAGAAACGTTTATGTAGCAGTTAGGGGAGGAGCAAAGAGGAACACTATAAAGTGTCATTTAAGTGACAGCTCTGAGTTTGCTGGTATGTCTGACGGCACATGGGGTTGCTGTTGAAATAAATGACCTGGCGACAGGGTTTCATTAAGACATATGAGGATGCCTTCCGACCTTCCCTTCTCATTATAAAATTATATATTTTGCTCAGTTAAAAAATGGTGGTGGTGTTGTACTGCTCCCTAATATCAGTGAAAGTCTATGGGTTAGGCCGTATAAAAAAATTTACTCTCAGCGCAGCTTACACTGATCAGCCATAACATTATGTCCACCCACCATAACATTGTGACCACCCATCTATTGAACACCTTATATTGAGTGGGTCCCCCTTTTACCTCCAAAACAGTCCTGACCCATCGAGGCATGGACTCCACTAGACCCCTGAAAGTATGCTGTGGTATCTGGCACCAAGCCATTAATAGCAGATCCCTTAAGTCAGGGCTGTCAAACTCATTGCGGACCTCATCACCATTATGGTTGTCCTCAAAGGGCTGGTTGTTTCTGTAAGGCTATATTTATCAAGGGCTTTTTTTTCAGAGAATAGTGAGTGAGAGAGTAGAGTTTAAAGCTTTGCTACGTACTGAGTGCAGGGTTCAGGGGTGCGCTATGTACAGAATTAAGTTTTAGGGCTGCCCTAAAGTGCAGAGTGCAGGGTTCAGGGGTGCATTATGTACAGGGTGCAGGGTTTAGGGGTGCACTATGTACAGGTTGCAGGGTTCAGGGGTGCACTATGTATAGAGTGCAGGGTTCAGGGGTGCGCTATGAACAGAGTGCAGGGTTCAGGGGTGCGCTATGAACAGAGTGCAGGGTTCAGGGGTGTGCTATCTACAGAGTGAAGTTTCAGGGGTGCACTATGTATCAAATGCAGAGTTCAGGGATGTGCTGTGTACAGAGTGCAGGGGTGAGGAGTGTGCTACATACAGAGTGCAGGGTTTTCGGGTATGCTATGCGGTCTTTTTTCTACAGCACATCTCACAGATGCTCAATTGGATTGAGATCTGAAGAATTTGAAGATCAAGTCAACACCTCAAACAACTTCCAATGATCCAATTTTGGAGCTCACATGGCCATTGTAGGTGCTTTTTGGTGTGGACACAGGTAAGCATTGGCACCCTGACCGGTCTGTGGCTTTGCAGCCCCAAATACAACTGCAATTCATTGTGTGTTCTAGGTGTTTTCAGCAATTTGAGCTCCAGTAGCTCTTGGATTAGAGTACATGGGCCAGCCTTCACTTCCGGGGTGCATCAATGAGCTTTGGCCGCTCATAACCCTGTCACTGGTTTTCCTTCCTTGGACCCCTTTTGGTCGGTCCTGACCACTGCACACTGGAAACATCCCACAAGAGCATTCAGTTGTGGAGTTGCTCTGCCCGGTTGTCCAGCCATTACAATTTGGCCCTTGTCAAAGTCACTTAAATCCATACATTTGTCCACTTTTTTTGCCTTTCAACACATTGACTTCAGGGACGACATGTTCACTTGCTGCCTAATATATTTCACCCATTTTCAGGTGCCATTGTCACTAAATGATCAATGGTATACACTGTACCTGTCAGTGGTCATAATGTTAAGGCTGATTGGTGTTTTTTGCAACTGATTTTATTGTAAGCCTAGTACACACAATGAGATTGGATGAAAAAAAAATGCTTTTGGAGAAATCATCTGATAATCTGATCGTTATTACACAGGTTTATAGAGCCAGTCAAGACAGTGAAAATATCCGAAGGGACCAGAATGTAAATTTTTATCATAAAATAACAGAACAAACAATTTTCGTATAATTGGCATAGTATTTGTACAAAAAGAATTGAGTGGCCAAGACCGCGCATCCTCGGAAACTAAAGAATATATTACAACACAATACAATACATTACATTACTTCCGAAGTTGTATTCTTTCTTACGAGAATTTTCGTAACTTTAGTAACCTATTCATTTTCAATATGAGACTAGCTGTCAGGAATGGATTCACCACTGGTGGTGGGACTCACCTGCCGTGTGGGCTGCAGTACCAGGGCTGGTTAGCGGGTGCTCTCAGCAACCAGAAGCTCACTCCTGCAATCAGCCACCAGCTGAAGCTGATTACAGGAGGTGTATTTAAGCAGGACCAGGCCTGTGATCAGGGCCTTGGTGTATTGTTTCCCATGAGCCCCTGTACCTGGTATCCTGTGTTCCTGTTATGCTGGCTATCTGATTTGTTGCCGACCCTGCCTGATCCTGACCTCTGTTGACCATCCTTCTGCCTGATCCTCTGTACCACGCTGCCTGTGAGTTACTGAACCCGGCTTGTGACCCTGACTATTCTCTGCCTGCTCCTCCAGTACCTCGCTGCCCGCACGTTGCTGACCTGGCCTGCCTGACTACGCCTGACGCTACCCAGACGATCCATCCATCCATCCCGCACGGATCTGTCCCTGTTACCAGGTCTGCCAGCCTCTTCACGTCAGGCTTTCCCATGGTACATACCCTCGGCGGACCCCTCTACCACAGTTGGGTGCACTCAGGGGCCGTGACCTGGTCTCAGTCCTGCGCCAAGTCCATCCCCACCATCAGGGGCTCTGGTGAAAAGGCAGACTGGGGCTTAGACTCTGTGCCCTGGGCAATCCCATTCTGTGGGTACTAGAGATCCTGCCGGGCGGTGCCTGACAGTACCTAACAGCCTGCCTGACCATTCCATCTCTCCAGCCCTGACTACGCCTGTGTTCCTGAAGCCTGCTACTTCCCTGTTTCAGTCCACACATTTCTGATCATACCCGGATCCCTAACACTAGCATTAAAAAGAAAAAAAACAAAAAACGATACTTCGTCTAATATTCTCATCGTGTATAAGAGGCTTTAGCAGCTGTTCAGAGTGGAACCCGATTTCTACAGTTCTATATATGAAATACAGTTACCGGCCACTTTATTAGGTACATCTTTTGCCTTCAGAACTGCCTTAATTCTTCATGGCATAGATTCAACAAGGTGTTGGAAATTTTCCTTGGATATTTTAGCTCAAATTGAGTTCCTGTTGCCTTTCTATCATCTCGAACCAGTCTGCCCATTCTCCTCTGACCTCTGACATCAACAAGGCATTTTCATCCACACAACTGCCACTCACTGTATATTTTCTCTTTTTCGAACCATTCTCTGTAAACCTTACAGATGGTTGTATGTAAAAATCCCAGTAGATCATCAGTTTTTGAAATACTTTGACCAGCCCGTCTGTCACCAACAACCATACCATGTTCAAATTCACTTAAATCCCCTTTCTTCCCCATTCTGATGCTTGGTTTGAACATCAGCAAGTCGTCTTCACCACGTCTACATGCCTAAATGCATTGAGTTGCTGCCATGTGATTGGCTGATTAGCAATTTGTGTTACCAAGCAATTGAACAGGTGTACCTAATAAAGTGGCCGGTGAGTGTACATGGACTACAGAATATCAACAGTAAAATTATCTCCATCCATCCATGGATCCAAAATAAATAAATAAATAAAAAAGGTAAAAAAGGAGATCAGCAAGTGAAGCAAGCTTCTGCAGCTCTAGCCTAGATGGCCTATATACTGTATATAGAATATATATATATATATATTTATATATAGATATATATATACACACAGTATTTATGTATAAAACAATATGACTATAAGAAATGATTCCTGTCAGTCATTGTTGATGCCTAGTAACACCTAAATCCAAATAATATGCTCTAAAAAAAAAGGAGTATTGAGCTTTTTGCCCATCCCCCACTGTTTTGTAGTCAATGATTGACAATGAATTAGTGCCCCATCTTGGCGATATTTTTGTCAGCGGAAACATTTCGGCCCCCTTTTTCCCCCTGTTCATTCATTCTTTATCTTTTTAACATTACTCCGGCCTTTCCTTTTTTTTTTTTCCTTGTCAGCCTAGGAAATTGGTGGAGAATCCAGGGAAAGGGGTAGGGGGGTATTTGCGTGAAATGTAGCCTTTGAGACACAAGCATGTCTGTATGAGCAGGCCTGGTTGCCATGGTGCTGCAGTAAGACTTCCAAGGAAACCACAGGCAGGAATTGTAGGCCTCGGAGATACAGAGCTTGGATTTTTAGACGCCATGGACAACCTGTATGCATTCCTGGCTCGAAATTCTTCACAAGGTTTACATTTTTGGCATTACTTGATTTGGACACATGATAGGAAGGTTATAGGTTGATGTCAAAAGAAGATGCCTATCTAACATAAATGACCGTACTAAAATGAAAACTATTGGGATAAAGCAGGTTTTAATAGGAAAAAAAAATATCTTGCATGTTGGACTCCCTAGGCTTCGTTTTCTTCATCCTCCTCAGGCAGATCATATCGTATTGCCACTATGAATATTCCTAATTGCTGCTGTAATAAATGTATTGCCTCAGAAAATTTTCTTGGCACTCTTTAGTCCCCTTAAAGCGGTCCTTTCAGCAAAAATGTAAGCAAGTCATAGATGACTCAGTATTTTTCAATCAGGCTGTAGGCTAATCAAAAAACTGAATGAATTCCCCCCTCCATACAATCAAGGTGGTTGGAGGAATCCTACCTGATGCGTTATTGTATTTTGACTCCTCCACTGTCAGAATACACTGATCAGCCAATTGGCTGCAGCGCTGATTGCAGGAAGATTTACCAACAGTCCTGTTTGAGTGGAATAGATCATTAGATTGACTCCTCTTGAACAGGAACAGCCATAGATGGATCAAAATTTGGTTGATCCATACTGAACCACCCAAACTTCAATCCATCAATGGCCAGCTTTTTGTTTGCGTCATGAACTTCCTCTCCCGTACAGAAATACAGATTTTATAATTTATTAAACAGATATCACTGATTTCCCCCTGCACTCTCTCCCACTATTTCATTCACCCAGGTGAGGGTGAAATATAGAAGGTCCTCCTGCTGCCTCCTGAGAAACCTATGTTACGTATCCCAAGAGGAAGTAAAGCTGCTCATAGTACTGGTAGATTTTCAAACCAATTTTCGTTTGTAAACTTGTACAAAATTTCTCAGTACATTCGGCAACTTGACAATTGTTGTACAAAAGTACTTCAAATTTGAGTCTGCTTTTAACATTTGATTTAAGAATAAATGGATTTTACCAAACAAAAAACAATGAAACCAATAAAATATGTTCATTCAAGAAATATTTTTTATACTGCTTCCTAAAGTTTTCTTGTCACTGAAACAAAAGCCTATTTGACCCCAGTAATGATCAGGAAATTGAGAAAAGGTTCTTAAAGCGGAGTTCCAGATGTTGTTGTGTTTATTAAAAGTCATCAGCTACAAAAACTATAGCTGCTGACTTTTAATAAACACACACTTACCTGTCCCAGGGTCCAGCAATGTGCTCACCCATGCCATGCCTTCTCTGCCTCTTCTCTCCCCGGTGCGGGCATCACAACTGTGGGCACCAGGATGGGACAGCTTGCGGCTTCACAGCTGGGTGCCCACTGCGCATTCATGAGTCATGCTGCTTCTCATTGGTCTGGTAACCTTCTGGGACCTGTGAAGGAGGGAGGAAGGAGAGGGCCCAGCTTCCGCGGCGAAGTGAGATGGTAATGGGAGCAAGTACCTGTCAAAAACAGGTATCCACTCTCCCCCCAAAAGGTGCCAAATATGGCAGTGGTGGGGGGGAGGAGGAAAATAAGTGGAGCTTCCGCTTTTGAGTGGAAGCTTTTAAAACAAAACATTTTGTAATGGAATTTCTAATAGCATTTGACTAGCTTAAAGCGGGTCTAAACCCTCCTATTGTTTTCAGCCAAGAAAGCTGCCATCTTGGCCTCTGTTTGATCAACTGCCATGATGCTACACATGTAGTCAGTTATGACACCAGCCATGGGATGGTTTGACAGTTAGGTTTAGAGATAATGTGACAGTTACATACACGTGTCAGGAATGTACTCGTTTTTTGAAACTGTTAAATTGATGGGTTTATTTTCGGTTTAAAGTGATATTAAAGGTAATTTGACAAAAAAGAATAACAAACATGTCATACTTACCTCCTCTGTGCTGTTGTTATGCTCAGGGCAGCCTCAATCTCTTCTTCTCAGGTCCCCTGCTGGCACTCCTGGCCCCTCCCTCCTGCCAAGTGCCCCCAGAGCAAGCAGCTTGCTATGGGGACATCCAAGGCGGCTCCCTCCAAGCTGCTGCTCTGCGTGTCCATTCACATACAGAGCCATTGCTTGGCCTGCCCCCTCTCACTTTATTGGCTTACTGGCTGTGATTGACAGCCAATAGCTTACGCTGCTGTCTCAGCTAATGTGGAAGAAGAGTCCCCGGAGAGCCTAGCCAAGAGCTGTTCACACCTCTGGATCACGATGGAGCTCAGGTAAGTGTTAGGAAGAGAATGTATGAAGGTAAAAAAAACCTGAGCCTTTACAACCACTATAACATCTGTAATCCTGCCGTAATTCACTCCTGCACCCAAAATGGCATGGTGTCCGAAGCTCCGTCATCCATGCATACAATGAGGTGCCTCGTTTTCCAGGGGCTGGTTGCAAGAATATGGAATAGACATCTCTTGATGAATGTGAAAAAACCATGGCGGAGCAGGACACCCTGTGCACTAGGAGAGCGACAAGTGAAAGGAGGACATCTGTGGATTCTCTGAGCTGGTATGTTTATTCAGCAGACAATCACAGCAAAGGTAACATACCTCTGATTATTTAAAGCAGAACTAAAGCCAGGATACTTACCTCTAAAGTCCATAGTCCACGAGGTGTCCCTTGCTGGCACCAGCATCTTCTACCTGAGTACTGGTCTTCGGGCCTCTTCGTTGGCCAGCATGGGATGACGTGACCCCTACACATGTTTGTTTACATCAGGATATTTGTGATCCATCATATATAAGTTTGAAAAAATGGAAAAGAAGGCAATTCTTTTCCATGTTTTTTTTCCATACCAGGATGGACATAGGGGTAGGTAGGTGTATGTTTACACCTGCATAGATTTGCATTGAGCTTCCAATCATGTCTGCCTGAAAAATTGACAGGTGGAACTCCGCTTTAGCAAGAGTGAAAGTGAAACACACATTTTGGGTTGTCACCAGAGCAGAAACAATCTTATAGCGGGGACATCAGTTTGGTGATCCTAGTGACTATTCTCTCACTTACTACTTTGGCCATAAGACAGGAAATGAAATCTCCTCCGTGAGACACAGATGGCCAAAAAAAATTTACAAAGTTTTTAACCATACCTTGTGCTATGCAAAAAAAAAGTTTTTTGGTTCTACTTTCAAGCTGAACTTTAGGCAGATGTAAAATACACAAATGAATGCAGTTATGTAATCAAGCCCAGATTGCCCCAGACCCACACCAACCTGTCTAGTCACAGCCTGGGACAGGTCCAGGACAACCTGGGCTCAGAGAAAGTGGTTTGTATGGTGGTGGCCATCAGACTGAGGACATCTAGTGGCAAAAGAAAAGTACTGCAGGGAAATCTCTGGATTGAAGCTCAATATTACAGCAAAGACTGATATTGTTATTTTATCTTGTTTAAATAGAGTATAACATTTTATCTTATTTTTTGGAATTTGCTTTAATCAGTTTCTGTGTTTGCATGCCTTTAATAGGCACATTGTAAGGTCTTTTGTAGGTAGGGTATGTAGGTATGTGTGAAGTGTTTTGTGTTCTCTGTAAAGCTCCATGGAATATGCCCGCTCTATAAAAAATACATTAGATTACATTGACATTCATGTATATTACATTAGAGGACTGCTGGTGGGTGTAAAACATAAACTAGATTAGAGGAAATAGTATTTCACTCTGTGTAAGTTGAGTTTATTTTGTTTTTAGTTGTTTTTTTACTCACATTTTCAGCAGGGTGACCTGGACACATGACCCCAAAGTGTTATTTCCTTTTTCTCCCAGCATGACAATATATGGTTCAGGACACCGGCTCCTTTCTCCTATATCTCATCAAAGGCTTTTAGTTTTATTAGCAGCTCCAGGCAACAAGTAAGACCAGCCGGAGAAATAACTGGAAAGCGTTGCAACCGTGCTTGAAGTGTACAGTATGTAAACCCTCACCTTGTAAAACAACCCATTCAATTTAAAATAGAATTAAAGGCAAAACATTTGTGTATGGATATAAAAAAAATTATAAACTTTTTTTCCCTTTTTTTGTAAGTGACTACATTCTTTCTGTTCTCAGCTGCATAAGAGCTGGGGGAGGAAAATCAGCAGCACACTGAACTTCCCAGTGAAAGGCTGTGCAGGGAAGGGGGGCATGTCAGGACAAGTGTGATCATTGGAGGACAGCATGCTAGAGAACTGACCACGCTGTGCTGTCATGCCTAGTGTGGTTGGCTTTTAATAGGACAGCAGAGGGACTGGCAGGAACACCAGGGATTTCACACACAAAGGAAGCAATTCAAAAAGAGCAGGATACTTTTTCATACAAGTATAGGAATATGAAATGTTGGGTTGGAATATTCTTTAAAGCAGGGCTTGACAAATTTGCTTTGAATCTAGGAACCAGCTAAAATGTTAGGAGGCAGTTTTTGTTTAGCGTAGTATGGGTTGTCAGCACCCAGGGCAAGGCAACTTTAGGGCGACCAGCTTTACGCGATGTGATTTGCTGTGCGACAATCATGGCAAAATCACACCATGTTTTAGGTGCCATTGAAAATAATGGCACCTGAACCTGCTTTTTGTGATCACAATGATTCTCCCAGGATCCCAAAACACCCAAGTGTGAATGAAGCCTCCCTGGTTCACACATATGCGATTCTGGATGCATTTTCAAACTCACAGATTTGCATGACAGGCTAGATACTACGTGTTCCTATTGACAATTGTTCCACCAGATTTTAGTTAGGGGTGTCAGAGTAAAGGGGGCTGAATACAAATACACGCCACAATTTTCAGATATTTGTTTGTAAAAACTTTTGAAAACCATTTATCATTTTTCTTCCACTTCACAATTATGTGCCACTTTGTGTTGGTCTATCACATAAAAATTCCAATAAAATACATTTACGTTTTGGTTGTAACATGACAAAATGTGGAAAATTTCACGGGGTCTGAATCCTTTTTCAAGGCAATGTACATATGTACATATACCCAGTGAAGTGACTGCCCCCCAGTAATACACAGAGATGAAACAAAACCTCTTATATAAGTTGTACCTGTTTATCTGCAGTCTTCTCTTCTCTACATCTGCTTGAAGGGCTAAATGTATAAAGTTTGTCCCTTTTGTATGAATACCATTGTGGTTACAGTGCAATTTCAGTAGCGGTGCGATTTTGGCTTCTGCCGTCTACATAGGATTTTCATGTGCACAGAGCTTTCTCGCTCTCTCTCTCTCTCTCTCTCTCACCCCCCCTTCTATTCCAAAACTCCTTACATTCTAATCTTTGCAAAAACGCCTATGAATCACATTGCTATGTGAACGGTTGTCTTTGAATATCTGCCCTATGGCTTGCGAATTTGGAATACATCCCTCCAAACTCACACAGGACACTTTTTACAAAAGCAGTCAAAACACACTGCATGTGGATCACATGTATGTGAACCATCTCAGTAGGAACACTTGCTATTTGGCCTGTCATGCAAATCTGTGCCCTTGAAAACACATCTCAAATCACATATAGTGTGTACTTGTCTCAATTAGTCCTCATGCACAACAGATGATTTTACAGCTGCTGTCTTTGGCTTTTGGTGGTTTTTTTTACAGCCAATAAACCCCCCAGCATGTTATCCTATGTGTACATGCACACATAGACTATAACCAGTGTTTTTTGGCCTGGGGGCATTTTTTTGGCTGGAAACCCCCCCCCCCCCAGAACTAATGGGTTTCTAGAGGAGTGTTTTAGCTGTAAAAATGCTCTAATGCTGAAAAATGCGGTAAAATGTGGCAAACCAGCGCTTTTGGATGTTTTTTTGAGCAAAAAAAAATTTTTTTATTGTAAAAAAAAGCAAACGTGAAAAACTGGGAAAACGCTGCTAAACGCTAATGTAAAACCGCTGAAAAGCTCAAGTTTTTAATGTGACTTTACACAGCTAATGTTAACAGCGTTCTGAAAACACCCAGCGTGCATGGAGCCTTAAGAGCACCAAGTGTCATTTCTGTCTGCTGCTTCTGCTTCTCTGCTATCTACATTAGTCAATTCTGACACGTTTTCCTGACTCCAAGAGACAAATGGTGACAAGTGGGATATGTGTGAACCAGGGCTGAGAGTTCTGTAAAAAGGAGGTGGAGAGTTGAAATTGCACTCTGCAGAGCTCAGTGAGAAGAGCTCTGAGAGCTGATTTGAGGGAAGGGATACCCCCCCTTCCACACAGCACCAGGGGTGGACTGACAACTCATGGGGCAATAGGGGATCATGGGGCCCCTGTGTCCTTGCACAAACTCAAAAAAGCCTATGAAAAAGGTACCAGGGGCATCTCATGGGGCCCCCTACTGACCCTGGGCCCTCGGGCAGTGCCTGAGTTTCCAAATGGTCAGTCCGCCCCTGTACAGCACACAGAAACAGAGCTGAGGCTGTCAATCTGCTGAAGATCCCACTCCTGTCACCATTTGTCTCTTGGTGTCAGGAAAACATGTCAGAATTGACTAATGTAGATAACAGAGACGCAGAAGCAGAAGACAGAATTGACACTTGGTGCTCTTAATTGAGACAAGTACTTGCTATAGAGGGATATGCTCTGTATATATTTTATATCTAAGGTTTACAATCCAATTTAATTTACTATATGCTGTGTTGTATGTAATCCAGTGTAGCCAGTTTATAGAAAACTCTGGACTGGTCTGCAGTCACTGGTCATATGGTCGTGTGACATGGCACTTAAAACCTGTTCTGGTAACTGTGTTAGTTTTCTTTGCAAGTACAGAAAAATCCCGTTGATCCTGCCAGAAATGTAGTATCCTTGTAGATGTTAAGGGGTGAGCAGATATTTCCAGATCTAATGAAAGTCTGTTGGCTCAAAACTCACGTCAAGCAACTTGAACTTCTGATCCACGGCCGGGAGATCTTGCTTGCATTATGACGGCGTATACTAAGAGTGAAAGGTCTACTTGTCCTGACTGTTTATATGACCTGGCCACAGGCAGGCTTCCTGATAGAACAGGAAGAACTCTGTTGTTTCCTTTTAAGACAGAATATTTTCCGCATGAACTTGTCCACACCGCACACTCCGGCTAAGTTCAGGGTTCAACAAGAGTGAAAGCACTAATATCTTCTTTCCAAGTTTTCACTATGGCAGGTGCAGGAAATGACGGTCAGAGAGCACACCTTACTTCAAGCCAAAATGAAAAGGAATACCCAACCCCCAACACTTAAGCAACATTTTACAGTTCAATACATTTAGGTTAAATTGAAGGTTAAAGAAATTTAAAAAAATAATTTTATGATTCCCAATAGCAGATTTGTTGAGATCTGTGAATATAATTTGTTGACTTTGTCATTGATGTTGTCACAGTCTGAAGCTAGGAGAGCTCATTCCATCAAATTATCTGATCTTATTGCCTTTCTCAATCAGGGTGTCCAGGCACCCTGGGGTGCCTTGAGGTTTCTTCAGGGGTGCCTTGGCAAAATGTCTAAAAATTGCCCAAAACTTGTTTACAAGCCAGCGGGTGGAACAAGCCTGCCTTTTCGTTACACAAAGCCACAAGTTTTCATTGTGCACAATTATGACCTTCTAGCCGCCGGCATCCTGACAACCAATGACATCAGTTGATAAGGAGGATGTCGGCTGCCTGCACAGCATCCGTGTTTGTCCCTCCCCCGCCCTCTCTGTCAGTGCTGGGGTCACATTAGCTCAGTGATGGAGAAAAACTGAGGGAGAAGAGAAACATTGGAATACTAGTCAGTACCAGTGTGCAAAAGTGTATTTGCTTTGGAAGAATAAATCACCTCCATCGTTGGGTGTCCTACATGTGTGGATGTTGCCACGTTATATAAAACTATTGGAATAGCTTTTCACATTTTAGAATGGGGTGCCTCAAGACTGTCCATAGTTTTAAAGGGTGCCCTTGGACTGTCCATAATTTTAAAGGGTGCCTTGACTGAAAAAAGGTTGAGAAACATTGGCTTAGACAGCCAGGATATTTGGCTTGTGCATCCTGGTGTAATGTGTGTCTTCCAGGGATTGTTTTCTGAGGGTCAGTAAAAAAGAAACATAAAAAAAGTGTTCAAAATCAACTCGCCAGCCAGCTTGCCAGCAACCAAATTAACCCGTCTAACAGTATGCGTTTAAAAACGGGTTTAGTTAGCACACATTTGCAAATACATACGTAAGCCACAGAGCCACATCACGGCACCCTGATATTCTGTGGTCCTAACTCCACAAATTTGAGTCCCCATAGTAGAGGCACATGTATTTAATGGATAGACCTAGGGCAGGTGCGCATCAGGGAACCCACCCCTCTTAAAGGCATAGGAGCGCAAAGAACACCCAGCATACAGCACAATGGCAGCCAGGGTGCCCAGTGTACCCACTAACTTAAAAACTAGGCTCCCTGATGTGCACCTGCCTTAGGTCTATCCATTAAATACATGTGCCTCTACTATGGGGACTCAAATTTGTAGAGTTAGGACCACAGAATATCAGGGTGCTGTGATGTGGTTCTGTGGCTTACGTATGTATTTGCAAATGTGTGCTAACTAAACCCCTTTTTTTGTTTTTTGAGGATCCATAATGCTGTGTGTGCATCACTGTAATCACTTTCCACTGTAATGGAAAGAAAGAGAAGAGCAGGGAGCTGGCTGCAATAGCGGCTTTTGTATGACAGCCGCCATTATTATGGGGGGCTGGCAATCATTCAGTAGAGCGGTGTGCCCCTGAAGGAGGCTGACCAGGTTGCCATGGGTTTGAGGTTGCCGGCCACAAGTTGAACATGCCTGCTCTAAAAGGTAACGCAGTTGTTTAACAGACATTGATAAGAATGCTTACATGAAGTCTTAGATTGTAAGCTCCAAGGAGCAGGGCTCTCCTAACCCTCTTGTATTGAACTGTATTGTTGCTGTATTGTCTCCCATTATATTGTTAAGCGCTGAGAAACTGTTGGCGCCATATAAATCCTGTATTATAATAATAATGAAGTTGATCATTATTATTATTATACAGGATTTATATAGCGCCAACAGTTTGCGCAGCGCTTTACAACATGAAGGTAGACATTACAGTTACAATACAATTTGGTACAAGAGGAAACAGAGGGCCCTGCTCGTTAGAGCTTACAATCTTGGAGTATTCATGTATATATTGAAAAACTAAAAAAAAAAAGCCTTCTCCATTTAAAAATGCCAATCATTTATATTAGAAGAAGATACATTGTTAACTTTTCCTGGCAACAAGGTTTTCTTTATTTTGCTGCCCAGCCATACAGTATCAAATTGCCAGAAAATAGAAGTGGGATCTGATTGCTGATTGGATGATAGAAGAGCTGTGAACATCTGCACCCCATTGTCTCACCTCGGATGATCCGACTGTAGTAATGCACAGTATACGTTATCAGTACGTGAAAACTATGACACCATGCCTTCCGAGCTGAACTCAATTTAAAACATGTCCCTTGTGTAATACAGATGTAACATGAAAAAAGGCTTTCTGTGCTGGTACATAGATCGTAGCCTGTGTGGTCTCCTGGAGGGATCTTGGAACTTCCCAGTTGTGTAATTATATCCAAATGTGATTTCCACATAATATAGGTCAGTGGAGTAAGTGAACATCTGTCGGTTTAATCTAATACATCTCACCTGTGAGCGAATCTGCAGGCTAAGCACATTAACGGCCCCTGGGATGGCTTAAAGGGCACGCACAACCACTTGTGACACTGGCACATATGGCATGTATCCTTATAGTAATCGGTTTAATCATTTTCGTGAAATAACAGAAAGACAGATAAGGCTAAGTGGGATGACACCTCTCTATGATGTTGCAGCAGTGGAATCACTCAATAACTAATGCAATGTACCAGCAAGCTTCTACGACTGAAGAGTCGCTCTTGGTAGAGGGAGTGGCGTCGGCCATATGTCATCGCACATGTAACTCAAAGTAAGCCCAGGTTCACACTCATGCGGTGCGGAATTTACAGTGGTTTCTGTGCAAATTCCGCACCGCATCACATTCGCACCCCATTCATGCGAACCGCTGAGGGTGTGTAGGTTGTTAACAACACCCTGAAATCAGTCCGCAAAACGCGGTGCGATGTGCAGAATTGGATAGTATGAGTGTGAATACCCATGCGATCTGATTCTAGTTTGGACCAAAAAAGGGTCCTGCACCTTTTTGGTGTGGATGCGGTACGATTAGAGCCATACAAATTGTATGTCTCAAATCGCACCGCACAGAATTTGCATTTGATTTGCACAGGAATGCGGTGCGGTTCCTGTGTGAATCACATGTGATGTGTCTCACCGCACAAGTGTGAACCCAAGCTTAGAGCGTATACCAATCTTACTTAATCAGTTCCTCATGCAATAGCTGCCAGGTTACTGGCACTGCCTGGGCTTTAGTTGTTTCTGTTCCAACAAGGCGATCCGCACCAAGGGCTTATAGCACAATTCAAGCAGAACTCTAGTCAAATAGAACAAATTAAAAAAAGAACAGCCCTTTAAAAGATAAAATAAAGTTAGCCTTTGCTGCAATGTTTACCTTTTAATCCAAAGATTTCCCTTGTAGTACTTTTGTAGGCCAATAGATGTCCTCAGTCTTATGACCAACATCATTTTACCTGCTTCATCTGAACCCAGGTTGGCCTGATATCGTATGTACTCTCCAGCGCCTCAGGATATGCACAGCCAAAAAGGGAGCCATTGCCCCACAGACATAAAGCACACTCCCACACAATCCCACTCAGGCATCACCAGCAAGGCTCCCACTTTTCATCCATTACACATCTGCATCAGAGGCTGGTCGTTAGCTCTGAGGAAAGGGATTCGTCCCCGAAACGCGTCAGCCATTTGACCGCACTGACAGTGAGAACACCTTGCCTGCCGTTGTGGCCCTCGTCATTTTTCTATGCTTTTTAGATACATGGTTCATTTGTGAGCATGTTTTTATTATTTTTTACTCTTTACAATAAACCTTGGATAATGCACTAGGTGTGTGCGCCACCTGTTTTCTCTTTATCCAGGTTGGCCTGAACCTGCCAAACCAGTGACTGGACAGTGAGGAGCTCCTCTCACTGACACTCTGCTTTCCTCCATGACCAGCTTGCTTCCACATGAATGGATTGGCTGCTTGTGCTGCTTCCCCCATCCAAGCTCCAGCCACAGGAACTGCAAGAGGCTGATACGAGTTCAAATGTAGTTACTTACACTGCTTGCATTTAAAACTACATTTAAAAAATATATTAAGAATTACAGCACCACTTTAATATGTGTCTTTATATATGCCGAGTATTCAGCTTTAATAACTTTTTTGAGTCATCTTCTAATGACAGCAGGAAAAAAGATAAATGCTTTCAAAAACATGGCAAAATTCCAAGCCAATATGGCTCTTTCTCAAGCCCAGAGGTAAATGTAGCAAAGTGGACTTGCTCATTACGTATGCATTTTGTGCTTTCTGCTTAGTAATGTAGAACAGTGAGTGTGCTTAACTGATCTACCGTAACTTTATAGACTTACCTTTCTTATGCCAGCGTAACCTCTAAAATAATGTCTCTAGGAACCCCTGCTAAAATTCATTATTTGGGGGTCAAAGAGAAAATGCTTGGTGGTCAGTAGAAAGAATGCCCCTTACGATGGTGATCAGTGGGAAAAATACACCTAAAGACAGCTAAAAAGATAATTGGTGTCATGCTGCTATGTAAGTAGCATTGGCCGGAGGACTATGCATCACCAATCAGGTGCAGCTCAAGGAACCTCTACCAACCTCTGGAGGAACCCTAGTTGAGAATGGCTGTTTTAGACTGCTTTAAAAAAAAAAAAAAAGCATTGTCTTATTATTAGAGTTTTGTCTCTTTCTATAAAGGTTTTATTTTTGTTTTGTGTTTTTTTTTTCTATTTTAATGGTGATATTAGACCTTGGTGCTGGGTATGACATGATGGCAGCCAAGTCAATAAAGATGGCAGGCAAGGTAATAAAATCACTTAAAATTGAAAGGTGCCCAGAGAGTTGGCCTATGGAATTTCCAAGAGTTTTATACGACTGAACGGATATATAGTTAGTAAATTATATATGAAGTGCTGCGCTACCCACTAAACCTAACCATAAAGCATAAAGTAAACGCCTGACAGAGCCCGTAACTAAAGTGATATAAGTGCATATCTAAAAAATAACCAAACACAAGAGAATTAAAATATCCAAACATACTAGATGCCCTTCTAGGCAATACCAAATATGAACAAATCAGTAAGTGAAACTTCAACGTATATGTGCAAATAGATAATTTGAGTAATATATATAAAGGCATAAATCAAAATAATAATTTTATATATATATATATATATATATATATATATATATAAAACAATGCACACAAAATATAAAGAAAATATCGAATAATAAACACCCCGCGGAGTCCTCAACCCAATGGCAGTCTGTGAATAAATATCTGTAAATGTAGTAAAAATCAAGATCTGTAATGCAGAAAAATCTTCAAATCAGCATATATTCCACATGTGACTTGAAAAGTGATCACCCTTAAAAATCCTCCACCAACTAGCATGCATGCTCACCTCCCATTTTGACCTATAGGGAATATAGGTCAAATGCGCTCTAGTATCAACCCAAAATCCAACCAGCTCTCCTTGGTAAGCGTACTTTACTGGCTCCTTCTCCAATTCCTCATCAGAAATCCATGTTCAAAAAAAACATCAAAGGACATAGTGTAATACGTCCATGTTTAATGTATAAAAACCAGGTATAGAATACTCAACTTTTAAAATCAGGCCAGCAGACTCAAGCGTTGGTAATAAAATACATCGGAGCAGGTGTACCAAGATGGCAGCTGCCGTCCGACCAGAAATGATGTCACCACACTTCCTTCCTACACATTACATCATGAATCACGTGACTTCCTCAGGGATAGCTTTCGTAAAAATAATGTAACCACCACTCCAAGCGCCCATGCTTCAAACTAGTCTAGAGCCGGTCTTGCAGCCCATCCTCAAACATGTGTATACATACTCTCAGCTCAGACGTGTACGAATACCAGTACAAACCTACCTGAGGTATCCCGCCAAGAAGCTGTCACTGCCGACCACCAATCATAAGCAGCTGAAGCATTCAACGCCCCACAGCTGCGCATACATGTGGGAATTCCTCAGCCGTGTATGATTGGCGGTCCACAGTGACAGCTCCCTGCTGAGATAGCTCAGGTAAGTTTGGACTGGTATTCGGACATGCCGGAGTTAAGCCCTGATTACATGCATACACAATGGCTAGCTTTTTGTTGACAATAGTCGGATTTTTATCAATGGGTAAATAGTACTGTTTTTGTATAACTGGTATGCAACTGCTAGATTCTTATTTATTATCTATCAGATAGTCTTCCATGGTATTCTGCATTTGGTTATATTGTGTGGCTTCTGTGTAATGGAAGCCAGTGGGGGAGGATGCTGACTAGGCCTGAAACACAGGTAGAGTTAAAAGCAAACTCACATTCATATTTAGTGGGGCAGAAAATAATTGCAAAAAATAGTGTCAGGATGTTGTCTGATGGATTTTACTTCTGCTCCGCTGGTTGTCTTTTAGTTGGAGGGTTTTTTTTTTTCATTTTTAACCCGTTCTTGTGCTCAGTGTAGTTTCTTGTACTAAAAGTTACCCTTTGAATCAACAATTGTAGTTTTGCACAGGGGTGATTTTTCACCAGTAAATTATGGTATGACATTGTTTAAATATCATTTATAAGTCCTCACGCTCACTGGACGTTTTTACAGCGGCTGTTTTTGGCTTTTAACATTTTTTTCTACAGCTAGTAAACTCGCCAGCATGTTATCCTATGTGTTCATTCACACATAGACTGTAGTCAATGTTTTTTGGCTGAAAAAAAAAACTCAGGACTAGTGGGTTTCTAGAGGAGTTTTTTAGCTGTAAAAACGCTCTAATGCTGAAAAACGTGGTAAAGCGCGGCAAACTGCCGTTTTTGGATTTTTTTTTACCAAAAAAGGTAAAAAAAGGTAAAAAATGCAGCAAAACACCACTGAGCGCTAATGCAAAAATGCTAAAAAACGCTGAAAAACGCTTTTTTATTGTGACTTTACACAGCTAACGTTATCAGCGTTATTAAAACGCCCCGTGTGCATGGAGCCTAACACAGCAACACTTGAAAAACATCTGAAAATTTTATTTTACAAACTGCTTGTTCCTTATAATGCAAAATTGTTTAGATTTTACTAATTTCTTTTTCTTACTAAAGTATTTACATATTCTGAACAAGCCATAAAAGCACTTGACCTTTTACAACAGAGTACATATGGAGAGGTGAGTATTTTATTTATATATATATAGCAATATTAAAGTGTTACTAAACCCAGGATTCTGCATTCACTATATTTAGTCTCTCACAGTACACACTACATGGAAATGCAATTATTTTAGTAAATATAAACTAAATACCTTTTCTCATCAGCAGTTAGAGCAGTTTTGTGACTTCAGCAGAGCATAGGTTAAAGCTTGTAGGAGGAATTTTCTTTCTGCTCTAGAAGGATGTGAAACCTCTGATCTCTGTCTGGACAGTGCTGATTGGCCCTGTTTTGATCGCATGCTCCCAAAAAAAAAACAACAAAAAAAAAAACCTCTCTAGCAATACATACCAAACTGAGCATGTGCATGTGACTACGGATTCAGTCTGTATCAGGTGGTCATTTCAACAAGAGGCAGAGAAGACGGGATCAAACAGTCTTTTTACACAATGCAGAGGATTAACCCCTTAGGTTCCACAGTGAGTATAACAAGCATGCTTTACTGCATATACAGACTGATTTTACTGATGTGGGTTTAGTAACACTTTAAGTGTTTTTTTGTTTTTTTTTCAGTTGGTAAACATGTACGTCTGTAATATAGTAAAATATATATAGTGAAAAAATGAGTAAAATATATGTTGATTCATAATACAGATTTGTGTTGTTAGGCCCCTCTCACACAGGTGTCATCCATTCAGTCACATTTTGGTTGAAAATGGATTCAGTTTGCATCAGTTAACATCCATCTTTCTGAACGATGGAAACTGACTGCTGGAAAACGTAGGTTAAAAAATGTCTGTTTAGCCGTATTTGCATACTGCGTTTATGCGCTTTTATGAACGCTTGCGTTTAGAAGTGTTTTTTAAAGATAACATCAGGAGACCTTCCAAAATGCCCAGAATGCACTGAAAAACAGTAAAAAATTAACTATTTCAAACATTTTGAGAGAAGTAGAGAGAGCAGAAGCAGAGAGAGCAGTATTTGTTGAGATTAGCTGTCTTTTTTTTTTGTGGTGTTTGGATGTGTTCCAGCTCATACCTGTGCAGAAATTATTGCAGCAGTGTCTAACATATTTTCTTTCATGCAAACCCTCAAAGTATTGTGTACCAGGTCCACTTCAGTACCGGGAAAATGCTTTGCATGCATTTTTCATGATGAAAAAAGGCTCTGGACAGCATCTGGAAATGGAAGAGTTTAAAAACGCTTCTAAACGCAAACGCTTATAAACGCGCTTAGCCGCGTTTACACTCATTTATAAGCATTTTGCGTTTGAAACGCTGATAAAATCAACTCCTGAACGCAAGTTTGGTGCATTAAAAAAAACGACTGTAAACTCAACTGCCTGTAAATGACTAAATGACTATGTGTAGATGAACACATAGGAAAACATTAGGGAGAGTTCAGGGGCTGCTGGAAAAGATGCAAAAAAGCTCCTAAACGTGAGTTTATCAGCTGCAGTGTACATGGAGCCTTATTTGTGTACTGTTTACATCGGTTTTTATCTATTTACATCAGTTTTTCATCTGTTTCCATTTTTAAACATAACAACAATAGAGACTTGTTTCATTGAAAAAAAAACAGACCTGAACAGAGCAGACACCCATAGGAATGTATTGCTGTCCGTTTTTCATCCATCAATGGACAGATGAAAAAGAGACAGTTGGATGCCCTTGTGAAAGGGGTCTAAGAGCACAAGTGAACTTTCAATTTAGATGAACTAAATATGTACATTTCAGGTGTATTAACATGGAAGGTGTGCAAAGTTTTAAAGTGGTAGTAACATTCTTTTTTAAAGTTGTACCTACAGGCAGGAGCAGACTGACAACTCATGGGGCCCCCGGGCAATAGGGGATCATGGGGCCCCTGTGTCCTTGCCCAAACTCAAAAAAGCCTATGAAAAAGGTACCAGAGGCATCTCATGGGGCCCCCTACTGACCCCGGGCCCTCGGGCAGTGCCCGAGTTTCCAAATGGTCAGTCCACCCCTGCCTACAGGTAAGCCTATTATAAGTCTTACCTGTAGGTGCTGCGAATATCTCCTAAACTTACACCATTTAGGAGATATTCACACTACATGCAGAAAGTGATGTCACCGGTGCATGCGCTCCGAAGGTCCGGTATACTGTGCCTGACCTTCAGAGCTCTATGCTGCAGCTGAGGGCACTCGCGCACATGTGTGGGAGTGACGTCATCATGGCTCTGGCCACTCATGTAGCCGGAGGACGTGATCCCGGAAGGAAGACCAGGGGAAGATGGAAGCCCTGTCAGTGGTGACAGCTCACCGCTGGAGGGCTTAATTCTAAGGTAATTTTACATAATGTGCTAGTATGCAATGCATACTAGCATATTATAACATTGCCTTGCAGATTTTTTTTATGCTGCATTTTACTACTGCTGTAAAGTAGAACTTTAGGCAAAAAAAAAAAAGTTGGGGAACAGGCAAGATTTTTAATGCAGAAGAGACATCCTGTCATCCGCTGTACACTGAGCAGCTCAGTACACAATTTCGGGAATTCCGAGTTTACTGAACTCCTGCGCTTGTGTGGGGGTGATGTCACCTCTACTTGGCCAATTAAAATGGCCGAAGATAACAGCGGCTGGCGGGACGCCCTCAAAATAGGTAAATGTAAGCATCTTCCTTTCAAAGGGAACAGTTGGAATAGGATTTAGAAGGGGGTGGGGGCAGGTTTAACCATAGTTAAGCATAGCCTGGAATTCCACTTTAAGCTGGCCATACCTTAGTAGATTTTCGATCGAATGTTCGTATATACTGACCAGGGGCGGACTGACAACTCATGGGGCCCCCGGGCAATAGGGGATCATGGGGCCCCTGTGTCCTTACCCACACTCAAAAAAAGCCTATAAAAGGTACCAGGGGCATTTCATGGGGCCCCCTAATAACCCCGGGCCCTCGGGCAGTGCCCGAGTGCTCGAATGGTCAGTCCGCCCCTGATACCGACTGTATATCTCTGTGGGTTCGATGCACAGATCAGAGCACAGTCGATCTGGGTTCTGATTCATACATCAGACCCACACAAATTTACAGTTAGTGTTCTTTCAAAAAGGTGGCCAAGGAGTGGTAAAAACACGCAGCTGAGCCAGGGTTATAACACCTTTTCACTGCATGTCAAATGCCCTCTTTTGGCAGATCTCCATTAATCTCTATTATGACAAGAGGTCACAGCATAGTGCAATGCATGGCAGGGCAAATCTGCAGATCAATGGGCAAGAAGTGTACAAAACTGCATTGCTGATCTGTGGACCTGTGTTGGTAGGTAAGGTGGTCCTTGCAGTAACCTCCATTCATTATAAACACAAACAGAGGTCCATCGACAGCTATTAACAGTTGCAATAGTCATGAAAGCAGGTTTGACGATCTCAGATCTCTATGCCCCGGAGTAGGTTCCTCTACTTATTTTTTTCTTTTGCTGTTCCCCATACTTGGCTGATATCATGTTACTTTTGGTCACATCATTGGTGTATGGTGACTATCATGAACAGAGAAGAAGAAGGGTACATAAAGATATTGCACTTTGTTGAAGGAATCAAGTCAAACAAAGGGCAGGCATGAGCTAATCTTGGATCAGATTACTGTACATACAGACTGTTTATTCTGAGTTTAATCCTCTCTTCTGGGTACCTCTACAAAATGCTGTAGAATGCTGTATAGATAAGCAAGTGAATAACAATAAACTCTTATTTACTTTCTCTTCAGTCCTGTTATTATTCTGACAGTCATTTCCAGATAAAATCACAAATTAGGTGTTTAGTCTATCCAAGCATCTGTAACTGGAGAATTTTCAGTTTTAGATTGAGGAAGGGTAAAAACCTCTGATGGGTTTTCATGGTTATCCATTAAGCTGGCCATATACTGTAAGGTTTCTGTCTATATACCAATCAATGTTAAATAGTGTGGATGGAGGAATCTCTGCTGCAGGCTATTGTATTCCTACAGAATGACTGAACAGCAGGTGCATCCATTGGATGCAGACTGCTGTTTGGATAACAATTTTCTGCCTGTTTCCTTCAATTTTCAGGACAAAAGATTTTTGGGCAGGCGGGTGCTGACAGTGCTGATGGGCCACCTATGGCTTGAGTTTCTGCTGGTTCAACTAAGTATGACCAGCACAAGGACGACTTTATCTGATGCAGCCATTGTTTGGCCAACAGTGGCTGTTTCACCATGCTTTTGGGATTTTCAGATCAAAGGATGTCAGGTGGGAGGCTGCTGACAGAACCATCCATCACTTGAAGTTCTGATGGTTCAACTATGTATGACCAGCACCAGGACGACTTTATCTGACTCTGACAAAGTAAGGGGAAATTACTGTATAGTGGTAAAAACGAAACAGGGGTTCTAACACTTCCCCATACTATTCATAATCCAGAAGTTTTGGTTGGGTATACACTTTAAATAAGCATTTATTCTGGATCAGTGATGTAGAAAGTTCTAAGGAGACCCTGTCACCTTGTGTATGCAAAGAAAAGTGAAAGTGTTTGCAGAAGTCCTTGGCTATAAAATATAGCCAAGGACTTATATTCAGTTTACCATAATTCCCATGCAGCCTCTTTCTCTTCCACAGCTGTCCACAATACCATATTACCTCCAGATGATATCACCACTCCTCTAGGTTGCTGATATCAGTCATTTCGGTGCTAGTTGTGGAGGTACAAGGAGTAATTGCTGATCAGGGGATTTGTAGGTAGGTTGGGGCAGGTTTGCACAGATACTGTCACTTTGCCCTGCATGATTGGCAAAGCAACAGTGTCCCTTTAAAACCAGTGGATCAGCAGGTGTAGATGGCCATTTTGACAGCTGCATAAATTCCTGCCAGTATTGGGCTGCACCCAGCATAGCCAGAGAATCCTCCCTTCTTGTTATAGGGTTCACTACATCTGCTGTGTACACGTGGCACAGTAGGATGGTGTCTATTGGGATTCTGTACATCATGGTCTACAAAGCTGATGAATGCAGCCTGATGTAGGCTTCATACGACCTATGAAGTGGGCTTCTACAACATTTGCCCTTGTGGAAAGGCAGCTAACATATGGTGGCCAGTAATGGCTGCCTTTGTAAATCTATCATGACTTGTTTCTTTTTAACTGATGTAATTTCTGATAAGCTGAAATCTGTGTGTAAGCCCTGCACCCTATGAGTACGTGCTTAGCACGAAACACATCACTGGGGCTACAGCATTTGGACATCTAGCCACCGCAGGTGGCCATCCTGAATTTGCGGTCAGTACAATTTTGTTTTCTACCTACATTTGAAATAAAAGTTCATCTATACAGTATCACACTATGTGGTGTCCCTTATTGGGCTCTCTCTGTGAGCACCACCCTCCGTAGTACCTACCCTAAAGGGGGACCCCGGACGTTCTGTGATTATCTGATGAACCCTGGAGCCTTGCTATAACGGGTGACCAGAGGATGTTAGGGAATGCAGCCTGACCAGAATGCAGATGACCTAGATGTATCTGATGGCAAAGGAAACTTCTTTCATGCGTATTTAATACGCACTTCTGGTGAGTGCGCATTCTACTTATTTAATTATCTTCACCTCTGGACCACGTATTATCACCATTAGACGCAACTCTGGGAGCTGGACATTATATTGTGATCATTAACAAATATATACTCCATATTGTGCTCCATATAACAATATTTGCACATTATATATCTCATTTTCTGCTGACATTTGTTTGATATTATTCCTATTCTTAGCGCTGCACCTTTATTATTTTTATATTTCTCTGGAAGGTTTTTTTGGTTGCCTTTTTGGTGTTCCAGCGGTTTTTATACATAATTTGTATATACTTTGCTACATTAGCGCTCGCTACACAGTCTATACATTAATTTCTGATAAGCTGAAATCTAACTGGTTACAGGTTTCTTTACTTTTCTCATAATCACTGCTCTTTGCACGGCCTTATTGAATAGGCCTGAACCGCGTATTCCTGAATTTCACGTTATACCCAGACCATTTTCCAGTTCTGTGTGTGGTCCACCTGGTTCGTGCTTACAGTAGCTTTTCTTTAGCAGTCCCTAGTGCATTTTCTCTATTTAGTTATGGCTGGCTAGTAGCAGATTCATATGACCTCAGAAAGATGAAACTTGGTGTTCTTCATCTCTGAAGAATTAATCAACTCCTGGAGGTGAGCTCGCCCTTATGGCTGAATTCACAATATTAAAAATGGTTCTTGACAGCTGAGTGCTCTCTTCTTAGTGTATTTAGTCTACATGCTACCGTAATGGAAACAGGGGCAAATTTGTGTTGTAAAAACATAATGTGGTTTGATGAGTGTCGCGCCTGTCTAACAAGGCAAAGTGCGGTAAATTATACCGTGAATATAAATGCCTATTACTGCAAACTGGCACCATGAGTAATATGCTTTCTAGGTAAGTGTGTGTTATGTAGCATTATTTTCTTTTGGAGAACCTAAAAAAGTTAAAGGACAATTACATAAAAAAACACAGACATACCTCCCCAGCCCCCAATCTAACCTAGCTCCCTCCATCATGATGTTCCCATCCTGCCACCTGACGTATTTTCTGTCACTGGGCACACCTATGCAGTAACTTTCCAAACACTTCAAATGCTAAAGATACTAGTACTGTCCCACTCAAGTCTATGGAGAGTTACCATGCATGGCTGGTGCTAGAGGACATTGCAGGTCACAGGATGTAAACTCCAGATAAGGCTGTCCAAAAGTCTATAACTCCCTAAGCAGTAAAGTCATATTATAAGCATGACAAGCAGGTAGCCAGAATTTTTATATACAGATGTTTGCCTTCTTTTGTAGGCAGGTACAGCTTGCTTTCTCCACTGTAGGTGGCGCTCGACCGGAGTGGTACTACATTTGGAGAGGTAGTCAAGAGAGAATTAGTTTATTTATGGTTTCCTCGGTCCCCTGGAGCAGTGTTTTGGTTAGCTGCATCCATGCGAGACCCTGGCAGCCATCTTTGGTCAAGCTGAGCCTTTTTAAGTCCCTGCCCCCAGGTTTTGGCATGCATTTTCAAAGTGGCTAATGTAGGGACAAATACTCCATGTGTCAAGGACAACACTAGTGGTAGGGAGAGGTTCCAGAGGAGTAGGAAAAGCGTAAGGTCTACGCTTACACTTCTTCAAGCTCCCTCTTGGGCTGGACCGGCCACGCCGACTCAACTTCCCTTGACAGGCACTGTCCACAGTTCAGGCCTACTACCGTTGACCCTCCGCTGCATTGGGTGTGAGTTCCCAGATGGGCGTTCTCCCTGCCAGATGGTTCTTCTGCAAATTCTAAAATATATTAGTTTCTGCATCTCGAGCCTCAGTGCCATTACTGCCACCATGCCACGCTGCATCCAGCCCACACTCTTCTCTTTCATTAAAGTGCTGTTGAAGGATCATTTGAGGTCAGCGACTCACAAATGGTTTGGTGCTATCAACACATCACTACAGTGCAGGACTGAGCTAAATGAAAAAGTCAGATCTGAATTCTTCCCTTTCCAATCTCAGTCTCAGTAATATATTTTTATTTATGATGTTAGATAATTGGAACACAAGTTTTTAGAAAGCATTCCAGCTGTGAGGGACAAGCGGTTCATGAACAGGATGCGAGAGGTTTGTGCTGAGCTTGCTGTTACTCTCATTTAATCTCGACTTGTTTTCTTTTCCTCATGTGTCGAGGATTTCTGTTTTTCTTATAGAGGAGAAGGCAGTGAAGTCCAAATGTTCTAACAAATTTAGCACTGAGTGATTCGGATACGTGAATGCTATTATTTTTGTAAAATCTCTTCAGTTGGCCTGGCAGCTGCAGTCTAAATCTGGTCAGTATTTAATACCTTGTGTTACATACAGAAGATGCTTGTTCTGTATTGGAGAGCACTCTCAATTATTCTGCAGAGACAGACAATACGGTCAAGTTTTGGATTTTTGAGTTATGGAAGAACATACTGTACTTCAGAACAATGAAATAAGATATTAAAGCCAAACTCTTGCCAAAACTGTTTTTATTTTAGTTTTAAATACTAAAATAGATAATATTCTGTAAGCTATCTTGTTCAATAAGACAGTGCAAGAATACTTTTGTGTGTGAAATTTGGAATCCTATAGCAGCCAATCAGATTTCAGCTTACTGATAGTTGGGTTGGATGTTGCGTTACTGCATTATATGATTCAATTTCTTTAGCTTTTTCTAGCTGGACCAATGTAACTATGTATAGCATGCTGATGCCTGGAACTACTTCTTGCTGAAGCTGAACTCCAGGAATTTAGCTGAAGTGTAGGCACACTATGAGTTAAGTCCAACAAGGTGCCTGCCTCCTCATGGACTTATCTCTCTAATTTAGATCTGACAGATTTATTGTGCTCCATCAAGATAACTTCTGGAGCTTCAATGTTGGACACTCTAGTCTCGATTTTTTTCAAGTGTAGAGTCGGTGCAGCTACTATGCCCAAAGGGGGCATAGTAGGGGAAGGGTGAGGATAGCCAGTCTTTGTGCTTCTCTCACGGTCTCTAAAGTTTGGTGTATATCCTCCAGCAGAGCCGTAAACCCATTAGATATAAATAAGTAGCAGCCACCTGGCTGGGCTTAACTCATAGTGTGACTGCACTTTTTGTAAAGTTGCTGAATTCTTGGAATTCAGCTTTTATGCTGCTATGTGTTCATCAATGCATCCCTAAATGTACTTTGGATGTGAATTGGTATCAGCCACTTGCAGCTCCTGTAGAGCAGAGCTGAAAAAGATGGGGGAGGGGAAAACAGCACAAGGAGACAATCAGTGCAAGGAGCTTGCTCAGTATAGGAGAGAGCAAAGCGAGAGAGAAATGAGCTAATCAGTGTGCTGCTTCTTCTTTCACTGTCCACTCACAGGTTGATGAAGAAACCTGCAAGTGAAAGTGAAACAGCAAAATATTAGGTCCATTCCCCTGCCAGGCAGAACTCAAATAAGCTATGGAATCATTGAAGAACAAATCCATTCACAGCTTGCCTAGTTTTAGAATGAGGAATGGTGAGAACCTTCTTTCAGATCATTATTGATGCCTGTACCTATTAGGAAGATGCCCCCTCCCTTCCTATCCTAGTGACACCCTATGTCCTAGGAAGTTATTGTGTGTCAAGGTGACAGGAAGTAAGGGGAAATCTTCCCAACAGGGTCTCGGATAGCAATAGAAAACCTGAGAGAGGATTGTCACAATAGCCCAGGTCATGTTGTCACAACAGAGGACCAACTAAATTTTCTTGTACCTGTGTGGGTGCCAATTCAACTAGTAATTTCTAAAAGTAGATAAACTTGAACGTCTATATATATATATATATATATATATATATATGTGTAAAACAATCTGATCGTACAACCTCTGTACAAACACCTTTAGAATTCGCAAACTATATAATTTGAGAGCTACCTGTAGTCAGCTTTAGTTTTCAGCTTGTATACTTTTAGACTTCTAAATATTAGTTTGATTGGATATAAAAAAGGTGTATTTTTAAATCTGTATTTACAGACATTTCTGGTTTTGCAAGTTTAACATAGCAGATCCCTTATAGGAGTTGCGTGAGAGCTCCTTTCTTCCTGTAAGAGGCTGGGAGCCATCACTGGAGATATATATTAGCATAATGCATTGAAGGAAATGTTGAACTTGATGCTTTGTTGGCTGAAGTGGCCCAATTTGATAGAACATAGCGTCCGTTCTTGTGAAAGCTGCTCGGGTTTACTTTGTTGATGGCTGGGGTCCTGGAAGCCGGGTGGCTCTATAGAATAGATGCTCTCCATGAAACGTTCCATTGATGGCAGAGCAATCTGAAGCACACTGAACAGTGACTGTGTTATTTCCCCGCTGATGTGGCCTGGCACTTAGGTCACATTGATCCATTTCCAAAAACGGCCCTGAAGGTATCTCCTCAGCTTTATTTATCACAGGATAAAACCGTGGAAGGTATTTCACTTAATTTACTGCAATTTGTGTTTTTGAAGGTTCTCATTTATCCAGGTCAGGGTATATCTAGTAGTAGTAAGGCAGGCCATAGATGATTCATTTTGCTTGTTGAACATGGGGTAATCACTCCCGCTGAGCTATTGTATTCTGCTGGTGGGGAGCCTTCCCCGCTGGCAGAATACAATGGCCAGTGTTGCCGAATTCTATCGAACAGACATGCTGGAAAACCAGCATCTGACCAGCATCCAATCAGTGCTCGCAGCCAATGCCTGCAAGCACTGATCAGTGTGTGCTGGCGGGGTTAGGGTATGGGGGGTGTCTGATGGGCAGGGCAGGGTCCCCCTGTCAGAATATAAAGGCACAACAGGGGAGGTCGTTGTACTAACATAACTTGTGTTAGTACGGCAATCTCTCTTATTTTTTTTCATTCAGCTCACTGGGTGGCACAACAAAAAAACTTCTAGTGTGTACCCAGCTTAAGTCTATCTGTGGCTAACCATTCACCTAAACTCGTACAGTAACTGGTTGCCTGCACTTATTATATTGCAGTCCCACCAGCAGCCTTGCCAAACTTTCAGACATGGCAACCACAGCTTCCACCAAGCCAAAATGTAGCTGAGCAGACTTTCTTCCTGATATTTGCAGTGTTTCCTGGACTGCCATAGCAGATGTCTGTTCGACTTGTCGCCCGGAGTCGCTCTTTAAGAATGAAGAAATGCCAGTTTATTTTAAGCATACATTTCACTGCCTCCTTGCAGATGTTTCATTGTGTTTTGTATTACTGACCTTCTCACCAGATTAGCACTTCTATGTTATCACTAGCAAAGCAGCTGTTATTATGGCTGCTGTGACATTCTTCTGTCTATCAGCAAACTCCATGTGAAAGAACATTGACAAAATGACTAAATAAATGGTGATGTCTAATTGATAGAGATACTAAAGGAATATAGCTCTTAAACATTATGGGTGTTCTCATTGAAAATGACTTAAAGTAGAACTAAAGGCCACGTTTTATTTTTTTTAATTTTGGATAGAGTAAGGGAGGGTTATAACCCCTGTAATTTTTTTCGCCATAAGTGTCCCACTGAGGAGATTTCTTTTCACTTCTTGTGCCATAGCCAAACAGGAAGTGAGTGGAAATTCCTAAAAATTAAGGGAATTCCTTGTGCACCCCCAGGTCACCAGAACTAGTGTCCTCATTGTAAGATTCCCCCTCTATTACTGTTTTGAGGGCAACCCAAAATGTTAGATTTTCTTTTACTTTCACTTTCCATGATAACAGTAAACAGGACAAACAGAGAGGGTGAATCTCCTCAACGGGGGCACAGGCAGGAATAAAAACCTGACAGGTGTTCTAATCCATCCCCACTCTATCCAAAACTAGAAAAAAAGTTCTGCCTTTATTTGTACTTTACACCTAGTTGGCCCTACACTGCATCATTTGTACACCTATATGTAGAGTCTGTAGATCTTTGCATCATTTTTACCCCGATATGTAGAGTCTGTACACCTTTGCATCATTTGTACACCTATATGTAGAGTCTGTAGACCTTTGCATCATTTGTACACCTATATCTAGAGTCTGTAGACCTTTGCATCAGTTTTACTCCGATATGTAGAGACTGTAGACCTTTGCATCATTTGTACACCTATATGTAGAATCTGTAGACCTTTGCATAATTTTTACCCCGATATGTAGAGTCTGTAGACCTTTGCATCATTTGTACACCTATATCTAGAGTCTGTAGACCTTTGCATCATTTGTACACCTATATCTAGAGTCTGTAGACCTTTGCATCATTTGTACACCTATATCTAGAGTCTGTAGACCTTTGCATCATTTGTACACCTATATGTAGAGTCTGTAGACCTTTGCATCATTTTTACCCCGATATGTAGGGTCTGTAGACCTTTGCATCATTTGTACACCTATATGTAGAGTCTGTAGACCTTTGCATCATTTTTACCCCGATATGTAGAGTCTGTAGACCTTTGCATAATTTTTACCCCTATATGTAGAGTCTGTAGACCTTGGAATCATTTTTACCCCAATATGTGGAGTCTGTAGACCTTTGCATCAGGGGCAGACTGACCATTTGGAAACTCGGGCACTGCCCGTGGGCCCGGAGTCAGTAGGGGGCCCCATGAGGTGCCCCTGGTACCTTTTTCATAGGCATTTTTGAGTTTGGACAAGGACACAGGGGCCCCATGATCCCCTATTACCCGGGGGCCCCATGAGTTGTCAGTCCACCCCTGCTTTGCATCATTTGTTGCCAGATATGTAGAGTCTGTAGACCTTTGCATAATTGTTACCCCTATATGTAGAGTCTGTAGACCTTTGCATCATTTACTCTGATATGTAGAGTCTGTAGACCTTTGCATTATTTGTTCCCAGATATGTGGAGTCTGTAGACCTTTGCATCATTTGTTCCCTGATATGTAGAGTCTGTAGATCTTTGCATCATTTGTTCCCAGATATGTAGAGTCTATAGACCTTTGCATCATTTGCTCCCAGATATGTAGAGTCTGTAGACCTTTGCATCATTTGTTCCCTGATATGTAGAGTCTGTAGACCTTTGCATCATTTGCTCCCAGATATGTAGAGTCTGTAGACCTTTGCATCATTTCTTCCCAGATATGTAGAGTCTGTAGACCTTTGCATCATTTGTTCCCTGATATGTAGAGTCTGTAGACCTTTGCATCATTTGTTCCCAGATATGTAGAGTCTGTAGACCTTTGCATCATTTGTTCCCAGATATGTAGAGTCTGTAGACCTTTGCATCATTTGTTCCCAGATATGTAGAGTCTGTAGACCTTTGCATCATTTGTTCCCAGATATGTAGAGTCTGTAGACCTTTGCATCATTTGCTCCCAGATATGTACAGTATGTAGACCTTTGCATCATTTGCTCCCAGATATGTACAGTCTGTAGACCTTTGCATCATTTGTTCCCTGATATGTATAGTCTGTAGACCTTTGCATTATTTGTTCCCAGATACGAAGACTCTGTAGACCTTTGCATCATTTTTACCCCGATATGTAGAGTTTGTAGACTTTTGCATCATTTTTACCCCGATATGTAGAGTTTGTAGACTTTTGCATCATTTGTACACTTATATCCAGGCAAGCTGTACAGCTGACACTACGCTGTTGAAAGACATACTGAAGCCAATGTGGAGAAATGTGAGCTCACTATAAAGAGGTTGCAAAGCTGATCTCTCGCTGCCAAGTGTAAATGGTTATCGGTGCCAACAAGATCATCAGCATTTTCCCTTCCAGACTGAAACACTGAATTAAAGAGATTTTTTTTTTCCTCTTCTGGATTTTTTCCAGGCTTGTTGACTTGTGTTTTGTGCTTATATTTCAGCGAATTGTATTGTTCTGAAATCACCCTGAACTTTGAGGGTCAGTCCATCCAAAATGTCTTTTATAGTTGTGCATATGTTGTGAGGCTGAATTGCCTGCTGGTGTCTTTTATCTTTCAGAAACTCCCGCCAGGCGATCACTCCACCACTTTGAGTTTTCGACTTGGAATTATACAGCAGAGAGTGCAAAGATGATGTATAAAATGTAGTAACCAACAGCAACTGTGAAATGAAAGAGACTGTGCCATGTTTCCCCTTCAAGACAAACTAACAGGCACCTAAGCCCACCCAATTCCCAGTCACTGATCCTCACCTTCGCCAACTCTCCCACCTCTCCCAACTCTCCTATGGTCTCTTCTTCAGTTAGGGATGGGGGTCCAGACCCTGTTGTCAGTCAGTTCATTTCATCAGTAGTCTTCCCATAACATAATATATGCATGTAATATACCTGTAAATGCTTTTCTTGTGTAGGCATCCAAAAGCCCCGAGACTGCTGCTTGGGGCCACCATCTAGAATATGATGTCAGCAGACACAAAGCTGTCACTCAAATGACACTTTACAGTATTCCTCTTTGCTCCTCCCCCTGAAGCTACATAAAAGGTTATGTAGGGAGGTAAAGGCAGGGCAGTGAAGCTGGGCCAGCATAGACAGTAGTTAGACACTCCCAGAAAAGGAGAGGGCTATGACATACAAGGAGGGTAGGAGTTGTGCTAGGGAAATGATACTTTCTAGAGTCTAAATTCCCTAGCAAGTTTAGAGGCACATTTTCTAAATCTCTGTGCTGGAGCATATGCAGGGTTAAATGTATATTTGGTTGTGTTAGATTCATATTGTGGCCCCAAGATGTGAGAAGAATCTCCCCAATGGAGAATAGACACAGCAATAAAAACTGGGCAAATATTCTTATCTTTCCCAACCTTATGGGACCGCATTCAGTACATTCCACGGTGCATTGTGGGTGCCTCTCTATAGGTTCCGAAGTCAACACATTACATTATGGGTTGCGTTTGGGTGGGTTGTAGCTACACGCTTTCAGAAAGTCAAAATCTGCATGCATCAGCACCCCTGGGGTGCTCAGAAGCAACAGAATTAGGGTTTGTTCACATGCTGTGCTCTGCATTATGCACGAATACTGGTGTGCATTGCGTAGGAGTGATACAATGTGTTGTTACAACTGTTTACTTTTTTTTGTCATTTTTGTTGAAATATCACAAAATGACATTATATTCAACTCCGTGCACAACAGCGAATTCTGATATGGTACAATGCATTGTAATGCATGCTGCATCTTTCCACTAAGCACAGCAGCTGACCTGCATGGCATGAACAGGGTACATAGAAAACAATTGCGTTGTGCTGATCAATACAGCTGAATGCACCTGATGTGAACAAACCCTTACAATAGGCATTGTCAATGAACACATAGTAATTGATTTACTAAAGACAAATAGGGGAGGATTTACTAAAACTGGTGCACACAGAATCTGCTTCTAACTTCAGCTTGCTCAATTAAGCTTTGACAATAAAACGTAGAAGCTGACTGGTTATTATGCACAGTTGCACCAGATTCTGTGTGCACCAGTTTTAGTAATTGCTCCGTAGTCTGTGCACTTTGCAAGTGCAGTTGTCCCAGAGCTTAGTAAATGAGAGGAAGCTCTGCTGACTTCCATCGTCCAATCATGTGCAAGCAAAAATGCTGTTTTTTATTTTCCTTGCATGTGATTGGGTATTCTTTATAAAGTTAAGCTTTACCTAATTTGCTAAGCTTTGGTGCAACTGCACTTGCAAAATGCACAGTCTATTTGCCTTTAGTAAATCAACCCCTCTGCGGTGCCTGATTTATGTTTAGCAGCTTGCTTCTACTCATCTCTTGTGGGGACAGGTCCACTTTATACATATACACCACAGAAACATGAAGATGTCACTGCCTCCGCTTGCACAGAGCTGGGCATTTTTTACAGCACCTCTGTCCTTATACCTCATGCATACTCGTGTGCCACCTATAGAATATAATCAGTTGTCACTGGAGCCAATAAAAAAAATGGCCAATAATAATTTTCAGATAATTTCACTAGTGGATTAGAAACAAGCCCAGACCCTCATTATACATTCTAAAGTGGAATGTATATTTTACAGAAAAGAAAGTGCTATCACAAGAAAGCATAGAGTGTTGACACACAAGAATCTGAAACATGAAAAATGTTGGGATAACGTTTCTGTGTCCCTATGGGCCTTTGCTTAAAGAGGTTTTCCTTTTTTTTTTTCATCAAACCACTTGAACTGTCTTTCAGCTGAACTGCCAATAAATGTGGTTTGCATGTGTCTACATGAATTACTCATCAATGGTAAGCATCCAGTTCATCTCTTTAAGGAATGAGTGTGATCTCTGCTGGGCTAAAGCTAAAATACAAGATTTAGAGGGCAGCTATAATCCAAGTTGACATTTCAGATATGGGCGGATATCGATGGCAGAATCATCCCTGTGCTTTTTAAAGTGGACCTAGCATCAGATATATTTTATATGTCATGAATGCTAAGTAATGTGTAAAACTCAAAGGTCTCTGTTACCCCTCATGGAGATCACAGTACTCCCCCTGGCAATGCCTTCCTCTGCTTTTCTCTCCAAAAGAATGGAGCCATCTTTGTGCAGGCAGTATCCAGGGTCACCATCTACTTCCTGCTAAGGCCCAGAGATAATGAACATATTCCCACCCCATTTTCATCTCCTTCCCAAATAAAGCCTGGGGCATAGGGGTGTTGCAGTAATGAGAAGCTGATATTCCAGTGATCAATGTACAAGGGATGCATATGTCTCCAGCACACCAAGGATCCTATTAAAATTCCAAACATTTATTGAAGCAATCACATCAAGTTTAAAGCTGAAATCTTGGCAAAAACTATATTGGAGCATTAGATACCTACAAATAACGTAACCCTAATCACGTATGTCTCACCTGTGGTTGCGGCTTCATTCCTGAAAACTCTTAGATTTACACATACCCTTCCATATAACTTTCTATTAATGTGCTTTGATACAGCACTTTGGGAACATCCAACTTCTTTTCCCTCCGTATGGAGGGTGTCAATGATGTTTTTCTGCACAACTGTCAGGTCAGCAGTCTTTCCCATGATTGCGATTCCTACTGAACCAGACAGAGAGACCATTTAAAGCAGTGGTTCTCAACCTTCCTAATGCCGTGACCCTTTAATACAGTTCCTCATGTTGTGGTGACCCCCAACCATAAAATTATTTACCCAGTAATTATAATTCATGAGTGTCGTTTTACCTCCAATACTGCTGCTTTCAACACAGTAGCTGCTTTTAACAGAGTAGCTGCTTTCAACACAGCAGCTGCTTTCTACACAGTAGCTGCTCTTTACACATCGGAAATATGTGTTTTCTGATGGTCTTAGGGGACCCCTGTGAAAGGGTCGTTCGACCCCCAAAGGGGTCGCGACCCCCAGGTTGAGAACCACTGATTTAAAGGCTCAGGAACCCTTTGCAGGTGTTATGGCTTAATTAGCTGATTAGAGTGGGACACTTTGAGCCTAGAATATTGCACCTTTTCACAATATTCTAATTTTCTGAGATTGTGGATTTGGGGTTTTCATGAGCTGTAAGCCATAATCATCACAATTGTGACAAATCACGGCTTGAACTATCTTGCTTTGCAGGTAATGAGTCTCTCATATATTAGTTTCACCTTTTAAGTTGCATTACTGAAATAAATGAACTTTTGCACGATATTCTAATTTTTCGAGTTTTACCTGTATATTCTTTGAATACAAGATTTTTTTTTATGAATAGAGGTGATGGAGAGTGTGCATGGTCCATCATCAGTTTCAGCTGAGAAAGTTTATTGCTTAAATTATTCTCAGGGGGTTCATGAATCTAACAGTTCTCAGGGCTGAAACAGCAGCCACGAGTCAGACACACAGCATTAGAGGTACAGTATTGGTACCTAGCTAATGCCCCAATATTGTTTTTGGCCGGAATTCAGCTTTAAGTGCCACGTTTTGGAGTTACAAGCATAAGGCATCCTATTGATTTCAGTGGGCTGCCCTAAAGTTTGCAAACCAACAATATTAGTAAAAAGTATATATTTTTTTAATTTTCCGCTGATTACTATCTAGGAGCGCAGCATGCCTCCAATCCACATCGGTCATACATGGATTGAAATTCGGCCGGTTCAAATTGACCAAATTTCGATCTATGTATGGACCTGCTGGTTGTACACAAGTCGATCTATTGATCAGCTTGTGTACATCCAGCCTGTCCGGTTTTTCCCAAATGAAATAGCTGGCAACACTGATCATTAAGACAGATGAGACAGCTCTACAACCTCCACTGAAATCTGATGCTCCGGGAACTTGGTGCTCAGGATGAAAGGCTTCTGACAGCCTCCAATGCTGAATAAGACACAGGGAAAATCAGGCACTCCAGTAAATCAGCATAAATGGATATCTCTTAATACAGAACAATTAGATACAGTTAATAGACAGTCAACGCGTTTCAGTCATGATTAAGACCTAATAGCTGAAACATGTTGGCAGTCTATTCAGCTGTATCTTACCGTTCTGTATTAAAGGATAACTATTTATGCTGATTTACTTGAGTACCGGATTCTCCCTGGATCTTATTCAACATTGATCATTGTATTCTGCGGTTGGGGAAGGCTGCCTGTTGGCAGAATACAAAAGCTCAGTATGAGTGATACCCCCATGCACATCAGATGTGTGAATGGGGAAATTGGTTCATTTTTTTCCCTTCAACCCGCTGGTTGAAAAAAAAAAAAAAGAATCATATGGCTGCCTCATACACAGCTCCTTTTATTTGTTACCAATAGCTCACTTCATTTTATTTTGGTTGGCATTTTCCTTTTAGTTGTATAAAGTTGGATGCTTTCCTTAGACCTTCTCATTACAATCAGGGGGAAGAAATGTTCCTACTGTTCTGGTGACCTTTGCTGCTGAAATGACTGATTCTGCATTTCACTTTTCCTTGTGCAATATCCTTCAACGAGTACTTTTGAACTACAATTTCATAACTGATTTACTTGGAATTAGACTGTTATCTCAGGAACAAGACTTTGTTAGCCTATCCAGTGAGGTTTTCCTTCTGTTAAATATCCTTGACATATAACGTGTTTCAAATCATTCCCAGGTTTTAAGTTTTGTCTGTAGCAAAGTTAGAGAAACCCGTTAAATTAGGTTGGCGGTGCACTGGTGGTTGTTTATCATGTCATTAAAACTGCATTGCCGACTTTGGTGCTCCTTTGTTTTTGCTTGGTAAAGTTCATGAGCATTTAAGGGAAAACCTTTGGGCTGATGTACAAAAAGAAGCATTACGCCACAAAGCCTACAGAGGAGTTGGCACACACATTGTAATTGAATCCACCCCAAAACACTGTCATGTTAACTGGTCCCCATTAAAAATTCTAATTGACTATTTCTTGCTTTTATACAGCTGCATCACAGAATTGCATACTACTAGTGAGAGTTGGAGACAGGTCAAAGTCACAAAGCAATAAATGCACTGGAGTCACAGCCAGGCAACTAACATTGTCAAAAGGATTGCAATGGCATTCTACATGTTTCCTTTATGACATGCTTCTCTTACAGAGATCATTTGATTTTCCAGCCCTTTGTCTCTTATTCTCCTTTAACCCCCACCTTCCCAGAGACCCCAGCCTGTCAAAGTGGACATAAACTGTATCTGAGCACCACAAACTGGAAAAGCCATTTAATTCATGTTAATATTCAAAGCAAACTCACCCATCCATCCATGTCTCCATTCTTTATTTTGTTGAGAAATCACTCTGAACCCCCCCTACCATTTCTAATCATGAGCATCTTGAGTAAGGGCAAATGATTCATATAGTGTTTATTTCCTGGAATCCATCTGCCCTTAGTTCACCTCATTTACTAAGGCAAGTAGCATAAAGATTAAAAATCGCTCTTGTCCATTGAGAGAGTTTCATTCCACTTTAAGAATTATATTTAGATGTCTTCAGGCCGGTTAGGTGACATTAAGGGTCTTATTTCTCTTTGCCTTTTCTCCATTTCAGTGCTGGTGCAGTTTTGATTTTATGACATTAGTGCTCAGCTTCAACACACAATGAATTAATGGTGCTGTGGTGTTCCCCCCTTAGGGGACAAGGTAATGACACTCTGCACTCATAGTATGTTCTCAGTCTCCCTGTTTGAATGATGCTGGGCGTCATTTAAGGCAGAAGACTGAGGACATCTTGTGGGGAAAAATAAGTACTGCAAGGGGGTGGGTAGCTGCGGATTGACGGTAAATATTGCATTTTTTATTTTTTACACTGCCTAGTTGCCCATTTTAGCCCCAAACAATAATTGCCATAAGTTGAGCTTTAAGAAACAGACAAAATGTGATAATAGATAGTGTTTAAAGGTCCAAACAGATCAAAATTAAACAGACTTTACCCTGATTTTTACTTTTCTATATGCAGCCAAGTGCTGGCTGGTCCACCTGCACAATCACAGGACATTCTTAACAAAGACTGCCTTGAGTTGTTTCCTTCTAGTGTTCAGCCTAGTGACTATAACATTGTGCCCTGGAAGTATTAGAAGAAAGACCACTACTGAGAGCAGGGGATTGTGGTACATGTTGTCCGGAGAGTGGATTCTTGACATGGAGCCAGTGTTGCTGAAAACTACCAGCTGGACAAAAGTGTGGAATGCAGGGAGAGGATATATACGGCCTGGCCCGGGGGACAGCTTGCTCTCTTGGGCCGTCTGAGGTTGAATGGAAGGGCCTGGTAGCTCTGGGTGTTTAGCTTCCTCAACAGCGCGGGAAATCTTCAGTGAGTAAGCTACATACTTGCAGGCAGATCTTCTGTTTCTAGTCCCCTGCTGTTCGAGAGACAACCTAGGGTTGCTTGCATCATCTCCGTGAGAAGCTCAGCGGAACCTCAGCATCGCCAGGTGCACGGTTCTGGCGCCTTCCATTGGAAGCAGATTTTTCAAGAGCTTGTTCCGAGATGTCTCCATCCCTTGAGCCTCGGTATCTTCAGGATTGGTGAGCAGGCAGAAGCCCACACTGAGTAAACTTTTTTTTACTGCATCCTCTTATACCACCAAGCTTCTAACAGGGAACACTTGAACATGTTAATCTTCTTGCTGATCGCCATTGCACAGCAGTAGTTCCTCTGGATCTTGATTGAGCCAGCTGAAGAGTTTGGACACTTTCCATTGCCAAGACTTTTCTCTCTTGCCTTCATATCTTCACTTCTCACAGCTGCCAGTAAATATTCAATTGCCTTAATATAATTTATCTCTCATTGCAAGAGTGATCCAGTGTGAACCACGTCTGAACTCAGGGTGTCAGAGGTGTCGGAAGACTTTCAAGGTCAGGGCAACCTTTTTGGGACCATCATCTCCCAGCGGCCCCTAAGGGGGAAGTTCTACATATAACTCCTAACGTTCAACAGACTAGAAAAAGACATTTGAAAGCAGATCTCATTATTATTTTCTTTATTATTTGATGCTGAAATTTGCCTTTTACTTTTAAGCAAAAACAGCAGAAGACATATGGGACAATATTGTTATTACGCTCTTTGTCTGTAAGTGGGTAATGTCTTGGCTGGGCAGAGTTACTGAATGGTTTAGGCTAGTCATTGTGTGAGATCCATTTGTGCTCTGGCCATGGTTTCATGAGGGGCACATGCATGCTAGAAAAAATGAACACAAACAAATCACAACTTTTTCCCATTAAACATGTGTACTTACAGACCCCTGCTGGGGGCTAAAAACTACACACTGAAAAGGAAAGCATGCCTTTCAATGTGATTGGATATCAGAATTATGATCACAGTAACGGATAAGCCACTGCTGCTATTTGCCTGAAATACAACAAACAAATACCCCGGACTGATTTGCATACTGTATCTGATATATTAGACCTGTAAAACCTTCGGGCCTGTAAATAATTCAAAGAATCTACACTTATTCCACTTTGGTGAGTATTAATTAGCTATGTTCAAGCTCAGCCCTATAAAGTAAAAAATGTTGAAAGGTAGACTAGGGATGTGGAATTAAACATGTGCTGTGTAAGGTATACATTGGAAGTCCTATAAATATACAGATTTTTTTTTTAATAACAAACATGTCATACTTACCTGTTCTGTGCAATGGTTTTGCACAGAGCAACCCTGGGTCCCCCACCAGTGTTCCTGGCCCCTCCCCCTACTGAATGCCCTAATAGCAAGCCACTTGCTATGGGCGTATTAATTCATGCTCCCTCCTAAGTCCATTGACACACAGAGCAGGGCTCGGCTTTGCCCCCTCCCTCCTCATTGGCTGTGATTAACAGTAGCTGAAGCACGCTGCTGTGTCTGAGCCAATGAGAAGGTAGAAAGCTAAGAGATCCACTGACCCTGTACACATCACTGGATCGAGATTAGGCTGAGGTAAGTATGGGGGGGCGCACAGAAGGTTTTTTTTTTTACCTTCGTGCATTCTAAAACCCTCATCCGTTACAACCACTTGTAATTTTTCAGCTCACAGAGCATGTGTTTTTTAGAACAAGTCAGCAATGGCAATCCTCATATTTTATATATGAAGTTCTTTTTACGGTAGCCATTAACATGCCTGATCTGTCTGGCCAGTACTGTCAACAGTTTTATGTCTTTGTGATTTTCTTGATGACACAAACAAGTCACAATTGGGAAGACTGAGCATCTGAACAAGTTAGAAAACCCATTCCAATGGCTATAGTTCTATCATAAGTCTGTCCAGGACTCTTAATTGACATAATATTTTAAGGTCAAGTCTACAGCGCTCTGAGGACGGCCTGTCTTAATTATGGTCAGATTATGTTGACATGAACAATTGTTCTCAGATCTACAGTAGACTAATTTTTAACATAAAAACAAAGAGTCATTAACATTTTCACATAAAATCCTGATTTTTCTAAATACTGTATATAAACATAGATCTATCCTGCTATACAAAGTCAGTCAAGTCAAGCTTTCAGCTGCTTCTCTATTTTTAGGGCAACATTTCAGCACATATTTTATGGTTCTCTAATCATGTTTGATGTCTTCACAGACACTTTTTTAAAAAAAGAATTCCGACGTGCTTTCTTTGTATCTAAGCAGGCCACATAAACCAGTGTTTTGACCATATCAAAAATAGTTTGTGACGTCTCCAAACCTCTAGTCAGACATGTATGGACAGGACCAGATAGCCATCACTGAAGTCTTGGCACCTAATCCAACACTTTTCTACTATCTTTGTTTTCCTGGCTCCAGCCATTCTTAAAAAATTGTAAATGAAAGCACAAGTCCAACTTGTGTCTTCAGCAAGCCAACGACTCTACTCTTCCAAGCTAGATGATGCTGAGGATCATTCAACCCACCTTCTGTGAGGCCAGGGTGTTAAAGGTCTGCTCTGGACTCTCTGGGGAATGGATGCCAATATATGGCTCCTATACCTACAGCATTCAGGATCTGCCCATTGTTTGAGAAGGAAGGCGAAGAGGACCTGTGACATTACTGTATCAGAGAGAAGATCACAATCTTAAAATCCTGGAGATGGGCTTGAACTTTTTTAAGATTACTGTACTACTGATTATGATTATGATGCTAAAGATGGAAAAACAATGAGTGACCAATAACTATAAAACCGATTCCATTTGAAATCTGACTAATAAAATAGTACTTTCTGTGTCTAGTCTTTCCCCTTTAGCATGTCCTGGCTGACCAGGTCTAAGACAAGAAAAATTAGGAATTTCCGGTCCTATCAGAGTATTGATGTGATCTGAGACTGTTGTATAATTTAGACCATTTCTTCTACTGCCTATGCTACAAATTATATAAAATTTGTATGATTGTATTAGACAGAGATCTGAAGACGAGGCAGTTATACAGAGATGCACCATTATTCATGTGCATTAAACATTTAATATACTTTTCTGCTACTTTGTTCAGACAATGTGCTGACAATAGTTTACTTCCTTTTTGCTGGATTATACATGCATATAAATAGTGCAAACATCTGGAAAGAACTGGATTTCAGGGAGCCGGGGATGCAGATTTTTGTGAAAGATGGTTTCCTGAGATACTAAATTGGTAGAATGGGCAGATCAGAAGAGAAATCATTTCCCCAAGAGGCAGCTGGAAGACAGCACACTGCTTAGGCACTTTGTGACCAGGAAATTTTAGGAATCCTTTTTTTATTTATCATGGTAGAAGACAATGGGGTTGATTTACTAAAGGCAAATAGGGAATTTGGAAGTGTGGTTGAATTCATTTTCATATGTTGAAGCTTCACTTTGTAAAGAATACCCATAAGGTATGAGGAAAACTATTGGCTGCATGTCACAGACCATGCTAGTTTTGTGATGGCTCATTTGCAAAATAGGCCACCCAGCAATAGTATTGTGTTTGGTATGTCATCAAGAGTTTGTGCTGACATATCCAATTGCCCATGAATGACTATTAGACCCCATTCACACTTGAGAATGAGCATACCCAGGCTATATAAAGAGTTTTTTCTATGAGCAGCTTGTAGTACAGGAGCAGAATCATGCATTTTTGTCTCTATATACTTTTCAGGTACTCTTATTAAAGTCTGTGGGGCAGGAGATACACAGTCTGCCCCAAAAAAACCTCATGTACTTTAATGAGCTTCACGTGGCAGGTGACAAGTGCCACAGCGCTCAGTTGTCAACAGGTCCATTGAGAATAATGGGATCCTTCAACCTGAGTGTTGTGTTTCGGGAATCGTGCGACAAAACTCTCAAGTGTGAATGGGCCCTTATGGTTCGTGCCCAGCAAGACAGGTGGGCAGCTTCAGGTTTGCAGAGAAAAAATAGTGGGATACTGGCATTTAATTCACTCACTTTCTATACCAACCTTACTCAACCTTTTTTACGATGGACTAGCCTTTAAAATTTATTTGTCTCAGTGAATGTCTATATCCATCTATTTTTCATGATAAAGTAGTATGATCACTAAGCTATTGAAAGTTTAAATGAAAGAATAAAGAATATGGCATACCTTGAATATTCAACACACACTCCCTTGCTCCATACATCAATAATAATAACAAAAATAAATGAATAATAATGGCCAGAAAAGAAACACAGATAGTAGTGTTACCTTACACTGGTCGTCAGTGGGAAATTACTTCCTTACATTGGTAGTCATTGTAAATGGAAGATCAATCTGTCATTGTTCAAGGAACCTCCTCTTGCAACTTATGAAGGATCTGGGATCCATAGAACCCAGGTTGTGAAAGTCTGATCCTTACAGTTTCATACATTGCAAAATGGAAGTTTTGGAGGTTTTTTTACTGCTTGGAAACAAGCTGTGAGCTAGAATTATGTTTTGATACAAGAGAAATCTTCAGTTATAAAGTACAGTTACATAGACCATGTGTTTCCAATCTGTATGTTCTTGGCTACTCTAGAATTGTATATCACAACTGTACTTCTATAAGGAGGGTGTCTGGAAACCAGATGAATTAACGCTGACTGGTTCTGTTAAAAAACTGGCTTCCTTAAAACTATATCCAGTGGCTCTCTGACCCAGAATCCAAAGTAAGGTTGTCTGCATCACATCTCTAATGTAGTATGGCAGGTATAGGGTAGGGGTGCCTTTTGCCTGCTGCTTCCAAACACTTTTCATCTGTTTAATTGAACTCATGTTGAAATATTTAGCTGTAGTCTGTGTCTGCACGGCCAAGATGGAAGTTCATGTGCCGTTCAATTTGAAAGATCAGTTGTGATCTCAGAATTCTGGGGAAAGACGCAACGCAGGCATCCATCCATCCCCTTGTCCAGCTCCCAACTACATCTGCTGGCTGCAGGGAAACACTTGGGTTTAACATGATACCTTAGAGGAAAGAGGCCCAAGTTATTTCACAGAGAATACAGTTATTATTTCACTGTAGGTGTATATCTCAGCAGATGTGAAGTGCACGTGTTTTTCGTTTGGAAAGAAAGCACAAACCACACTGCTCCAAGTTTTTTTCTATTAAACAGCAGAAATCGGCCTGTGCTTTGATTCATGTCCAGTTCAAAAAGGAACCCCAGGCAAGTAGACAAAAAAATACCTAATGGCTCACTTTTATGTCTTCAAAAATCATCCATTTTTTCAGTTCAGCTATTGTCATTTTCCAGAATCCAGCTAACTGCCCGATGAGAGCTGATGCTGAAAATCAGGCTTGCAGTGGAAGTGTGTTCTCTGGAAGCTCATGGGCAGGAAGGGGAGGCAGTACGATGGACTTACAGGAGGTCGGGAGCAATGAGGTTATGTTGTTGTATAGCAATCCACAGGGTAGGTAGTAGGAAAGGCCATGGGATGTTGTCTGTAGAATTGCATGTACAGTGAAATCTTGTCCCCCTCTTTATGCTTCACAGACAAATAACACAATGGGGGTAGGTGGAATATACAATTTGAATCAGTTTTCAGTCCTTTCACATGTAAAACAGCTCCTATATATTGTCTAATCATGTTTTAAACTGTTACTTTTTAAATGTTATTTGTTTTTAATACCAGGTACTTCTTTCCCCTAATTTAAAATCAAAATCCCAATGTTATTTTAGCATTGAATAAATTGTTGAAAGGATAGAACCTCTAAAGTTTTTAAGGCTGGATGTGAATTAAGCCAGCCATAGATGGTTCGAGTCTCAGCTGTTCAGGGAGAACCGAACGAGATTCAAACCATATATGGGCAGACTGAATGTACTCAAGTTGATTGATCAACCAACTTGGGTACAACCAGCCTGCTGGATTTTACATGCAATTTTTGCTACCGGCTGTTATAACGCCGGAAGAACACAATGGCTTAGTGGGAGGGATCCCACTGTCAACACTGTCCATCCATAGTTGCAGGAAAGAAAATCGCCCGGTCTATGGCCAGCTTTAAAGCCACTTTATTAAACACGGATAGGGGAATCAAGTGACTTTCTCCCATTCAGCCTGCTGAAAATCTAAATGTGGATGGCTAGCCTTTTTTTGCAGGCTGGAGAGCTTGGCTCAGTTCCAGGTACCTGCCCAGGGTTGTGACTTTCCTCTTGGGGTTGACAGCCAGACTCTACCCAGGAGCCGCTGTCATTCTTTCTGCAGTGCTTGGGCGGTGGAGGCAGGTCACAGGCTGACAATGGAGCTACAGGCATGCCATGCATCAGCGCGTTGTTCTGCAGATCCTAAGCAAAGAAAAGATTATGTAAACTGGCTATGCTACCATGGATATGCATTAGGGGTTAGCGTGGTCAGTAAAGAACAGGACACCCTGCAACATAAAGGGGACAGACAGGATCACCACACAAAGGGGGCTGACAGGTTCATTATATCAAGAAGCATGGCTGGATCACTACATGAAAAAGTATTAGTAGGACCACCACTTGAAGGGGTCTGTTAGGATCACCCCATGAAGGACAGCTAGCAGGATCAACACATGAAGAGGACTAGCAGGATAACCACGTGAAGTGGGCTGGCAGGATCACTACACGAAGGGGACTGGGCAGGATCACTACATTAACTACAACAACTAGGATCACTACATGAAGGGAACTGGCAGGATCATCACATGGAGAAGAACTAACAGGATCACCACAAGAAGGAGAACTAGCACGATCACCACTTGAAGGGGTCTGGTAGGATCACCCCATAAAGGAGAACTAGTAGGATCACCACATGAGGGGGGGCAAGCAGGATCAGCACATAGAGGAGAACCAGCAGTATCAACACATGAAAAGGACTGGCAGGATCACCACATGAAGGGGACTAGTAGGATCACCACATGAAGGAGAACAGTCAGGATCACCACATGAAGGAGAACAGTCAGGATCACCACATGAAGGGGACTAGGCAGGATCACCACATTAACTACAACTAGTAGAATCACCACATGAAGGGGGCTGGCAGGATCATCACATGGAGAAGAACTAGCAGGATCACCACAGGAAGAGGACAGTTATCATCACCACATGGAGGAGAACTAGCAGGATCACCACATGAAGAGGACAGTTAGGATCACCACATGGAGGAGAACTAGCAGGATCACCACATGAAGAGGACAGTTAGGATCACTACATGGATAAGAACTAGCAGGATCACTACATGAAGAGCACAGTTAGGATCACTACATGGAGGAGAACTAGCAGGATCACCACATGAAGAGCACAGTTAGGATCACTACATGGAGTAGAACTAGCAGGATCACCACATGAAGAGGACAGTTAGGATCACTACATGGAGGAGAACTAGCAGGATCACCACATGAAGAGCACAGGTAGGATCACTACATGGAGGAGAACTAGCAGGATCACCACATGAAGAGGACAGTTAGGATCACCACATGGATAAGAACTAGCAGGATCACCACATGAAGAGGACGGTTAGGATCACCACATGGATAAGAACTAGCAGGATCACCACATGAAGAGGACAGTTAGGATCACCACATGGATAAGAACTAGCAGGGTCACCACATGAAGAGGACTGGCAGGATCACCACATAAAGAGGACTGGCAGGATCACCACATAAAGAGGACTGGCAGGATCACCACTTAAAAGGGGACTGGCAGGATTACTTGATGCCCGGAGCTTTGATTTAATATGTCAGTAAATATTACATTCGGCCATAATTTAAAAGGATTCTTCTTATTAGTGATATAAGTCAGCAACCCTGGTGACAGAGAGAGTTTGCCTGCAGCTCAAGGGAAGTAAAAGCCATTGAAATCCTTCTTGTGAACTTATGACCTGATCTGCAAAGGTCTTGTGGCACTGAGGGTGTGAATTTAAGCCACTTTCTATTGTTACTTGAAAACAGCTTTTTTCCCCTAAGCCACAATTACCAATTTGATGTCTTTGTAGAAGTGAAAGCACTAAACAGAGCTTGCTGTAGTGAGAGGCAAAAGGCCAGTAAAGTGCGGTGATAAAATAAGGCGGCCCAGAACACAAGGAATAATTGCCACTTACAGCCAGCCATGGTTATCTGAAGGCAATAAAAGAAGTTGTGAATCTTTGTTTGATTTTGCACTTCTTGAACAGATATAACAAAACACTTTCAATGGTATATTAAACAGACCAAAAGGGATAATATAAGTGTATTGTTGGGGTTTACATACACTTTAGCCTGTCTTTACACTTGTAGATGGGCTGCAGCGCCACTTGGAAAAAGAAAAAATAGGAGCAAGTCTTCATTTTTTTCACAGCGCATGGAAATACACAGGACACAGGGGCGGACTGACCATATGGAAACTCGGGCACTGCCCGAGGGCCCGGGGTCAGTAGGGGGCCCCATGAGATGCCCCTGGTACCTTTTTCATAGGCTTTTTTGAGTTAGGGCAAGGACACAGGGGCCCCATGATCCCCTATTGCCCGGGGGCCCCATGAGTTGTCAGTCCGCCCCTTACAGGACACCATGCAGCATGCTGCACTATGTTGTATTGCAGTGTACATGCACTTTCAAGGTGCGTTGGTGAATGGCACTGCAGCGCACCAGTGCATGTAATTTGTATTACTGCAGCACAATTGGTGTGTGAATATTGTCACCCAAGGACAGGAAATGTGTTAAAGGCAGGATCACCAGGTAAAATAAAGAAAAAAAAGACAGGAAAAAAAAGATATCTAATGCAGCCAATTATAGCTAAGAACCATTAAGCTGTAATATATATTTTTGTTCTTTGGCATATTTATTTTAAAGTTGAACTTTGTGATAAGTAAATATTGTTTAAATACAAGAGTCCTGCATTCTTCCTTGACTCTTGGTGTACTTTCTGTATTTCTTCCAGATATGTGCAGTAATCCAGTGTGAGGAGCTTCCTGCAATAAAGACCAGTCACTGCTGCTTTCTCTCCTTGTGCAGGAGGACTGGTCTTGTCTCCGCCCCCTACTGTAGTTTTTTTTAGGCAGCTTGTAGTGGGTGGAACCTGATGGCCTTTTCCACAGCTCTGCTCCTTGCCCAGGCTATGTACAGCGCAGTGATGCTGTCACAAGGTATTACTAGGGTTTGCAAAGACATTTTGTGTGTGCAAAGTGTATTTACATCCTTTGTGGCTATTAGGCAGTAGATGTAAATGGGTTTTTGTGGCTGGAATTCAGCGCTATATAAATCCTGCATTATAATAATAATAATAATAGATGAGATTGCTTGTAAGCTGACACAGCAATAAAAATGTGATAGAGGTGCTAACCCTTTCCCAGTGTAACCAAAATAAAGAAAAGTCTGGGCTGGAGTTCTACTTTAACTGCTGAGAGATTGAATAATGAGCAGAACAAATCTGTGGGTGAAGTAGAAGCAACCCTTTAAAGAAAACAAAAAAAACTTTTAGCATTAATACCTTCTAATTGGCAGTCATTAGAGATTCTGTTTAGCACTGCGGTTTCTCCATTGTGATACGGAATAATGCATAGGTTATAAAGCCTTTGATCATTTGTGTTATCAGGAATTAGATTTTTCCTCATTGCCCCTGGAGGGTTGTAATTATTTTTAGTGCTTGAGTTGTGAAGCATTGTGGTGGAATGCTACCCTGAGATATTCTCCAAAGTCTTCCCCATAGACTTCCTTTTCAAAGGCTTTCTACCCGTACTCTCACTTCTGCTACTTTGTTTCATTTCCCCAAAATGATACATTTTGAGGAATAAATGCTGTTTAAACATTAATTGTTATTTTTTTTTTTTCTTCAGTAGCTATGACAGATAGCAGCAAGCATAGCAGAATAGCAAGTCAACCTTGCTGCACTGGGGTCCTCAGTTTTAGTCTTGGCCAAGATACCATCTTCATGGAGTTTGCATGTTCTCCTTGCATGGGTTTCCTCTGAGTATTACAGTTCTCTCCCACACCCTAAATTCATTGGCTCCTATCTAAAAATTTGCACTAGTATGATATTCTACTGAGAACATCCGCGAAGGCTGGCTCACCTTCTGCCCTGTGCAAGAAATGGAAATTCAAGTGCCAATGCTGCTAAGAGGTCCAGATACAACTTTATTCCAATAAAAGTCAGAGGAACAATCCAAAGTATATACAACACAGGGGTACAAAATGCCCTGTATCAATGATTGCTAAATTAATTGCTGACAAGGCCTATGCTTATTAATCACACTGGAAGAAATAACATGAAAGGCCCAGCTCACATCTAGCCCATCCACATTGGGGTTGATTTACTAAAACTGAAGAGTGCAAAATCTGGTGCAGCTGAGCATGGTAGCCAAACAGCTTCTAGCATCAGCTTGTTCAAATAAGCTTTGACAAAAAAAAAGAACCTGGAAGCTGATTGGTTTGTATGTAGAGCTGCACCGGCTTTAGTAAATCAACACCAATGTGTTCAATCAAGCCGTGATGCAGTGGGCGTTTTTGGACCCCCAAAACACATTGGATACTCTTTAGATTGGCCTTCTTTTATTGGAATACAGTTGTATCTGAACCTCCAAGCAGTAGTATGGCACTATTAGTTACATTACACTACAAGCCAAGGAGACCATGGAGATCCTCTGTGGTGTAGATGCCACCTGCCTGGGAACCAGATAATTTTCATCGGTGTCAATACTTTAAGATATCAATACCATTGAGATAAGCTTACAGGTCCAGTGCTATTTTTCCACTTTCCTAGAAGAACCACCTGTATACAACACTTTCTATACGTCTTTAGGAAGATAAGGAGGATGATAAACAATCCAGCCTTGCTGTTCATACAAACACAAAGGGGAGTGCTCTTTAAACTAAAAGATATAAAAGAACAGGAAAGAGCACACCAGCATAATGCACCAATCTTCTTTAACATATAAAACAAACACTAGTAATACACTCCAATAGTGACAAGGGTTGTGTGCTCTCCAGCGCTAGGTCTGAGGCTCCAGTGTTGATGGATACCAATGGTGGTTGCCACAAGCAGCTGTTCCTGGTTATGCTATAATGCTGCCTACATGCTATATGTGCAAGGATTATACTCCATGTGTGCATGACTATTGTTTTTCATACACTAAAGAAGATGTCTGTATGCTCTTTCCTATATTTTTTAGTACAGACCTTCCCTGCTGCTAAACACCGCACTATTTATGAGGGACAATCTCTGAAGTGACCTCCACGCCACGTCTGCACTTCCACGAGTGTCAATGTAATGGGTCCCCTGAACTCTCACAGATTCCTTCTAATGACTTCCACCTTCTAGGTCCCCTTTAGCTCTTACTTATTTCTTATGCTGGCCTCTACATCACTACTGTTTCCTGTAATGGGTGGAGGTCAGTAGGAGGAACCAGTAAGAGTTCCAAGAACCCAGTAGATTGACACTTCCAGAAGTGTCAGTTTTCCAGTAGACTTCAGTGTTCATTTCTTATGAATTGATCGGCACTAGTAGCATAAAAGCAGGAAAGGTATTTATGTACACTGTTCTTTTACAGGCAAAGCTTGATTAAGTAACTTTAGAAAATTTACAGGGTCACTTTAATGCCACAACATGTGGAGAATTGCACTTTACATGAAAGCATAATTCAGTTGTATGTTTTACATTAAAACTTCACTAAGCTGTGTATCAATGTAGATTTTGCTGTTAAAATTTTTTTTTTTCCATTTTTCATTTTGTTAAGGTCTGACTTTATATTTATTAGCATAAATATATATGACACACACTACAGATCAAATGAATGTTCACACTAGGGGCGGACTGACCATTTGGAAACTCGGGCAATGCCCGAGGGCCGGGGTCAGTAGGTGGCTCCATGAGATCCCCCGGGAACCTTTTTCATAGGATTTTTTGAGTTTGGGCAAGGACACAGGGGCCCCATGATCCCCTATTGCCCGGGGGCCCCATAAGTTGTCAGTCCGCCCCTGGTTCACACTGCAGATCTGATGAGTGTTCACTCCTGAGATAGATGACATAAGAGAGGAAGGATGTTAAGTGACTACTCATTAAAAATAAAAATACCATTATCATCAGAAATATACCATTTACACTCAAAACTACAGAACCGATACCAAGGCTTCCTCTGTGGTTACATTTACTTTATGAAGGAGTCACATCTTCTAGAATCTTCTCACAAATTAGCAATTTGTAAATTGTAACCTCTAAGGAGCATGGCCCTCTGGACCATCTTGTATTGAATTCTATTGTAACTGTACTCTATCCCTTTATACTGTAAACTGCTGTGCAGAATGAGGGCATTTAAATCCTACAAAATAAAAATAATAGTATAATATTTTATAATAAAATCGAAATACTGCATTTTAATATTTGCATGTGTCTTCAATGCTCTCCCTTTGCCTCTTTGTTGTAAAAACATATTGTTAATAGAACCCAGTAGTTCAAGTTGAAATATGCACGGGTGGATGATTGATAGCATTGATCTATCTCTTACTGGAAGGTTCAGTTCTGGATTTCATGGTTTTTAGATAACCCACAATGCTTTGGGAGTCCATTGTCATGTAAAAAATACTTATTTTTAAAACAAGGATTATATATGGCTTTGTGTATAAAAACAGGTTTATTGACTTGTATTGTAACTGTACTGTCTGCCGCTTTAATGGTTAATACAGGCAGTAGAGGCACTCAGAGCTGCTTATCAAATGCATCTGAAAATTGATTCACTCCAGATCAATTTTTAGAGGGGCAGCTATGATGGCAGCATGTTACAACGGCAGCAGAGAAAAGTTTCCTGGTTTCCTGTCAAACAGGCTCTGTGTGGCAGAGCTGTTTAAATTTCAGAACTGGATGGAAAGAAATGGAAATACTTTTGTAGGTGGAACAGATTGTGTGTAGGTATTTCATCTTTGTATTTAGTTGTTTGTCTGGAGTTTAGCTTTAAAGTCTATATACAGATTATTTTACTGTTCTTTGAATAATTTTAATGAATCGTTTGCTCATTCTGCATAGTTTTGTTAAGGCTTTATCTATCAGACTGCCTTCTTGCAAAATGACTAAGCTTGCTGTCCTGAATATTTGCGTTTGCTTTGCCATCCCAGACGAGGCCCACCCTAATATATTGCACAAGCCTCCCTGACTCTTCCTCAGTGTCCCACTCGGCAGTCATGTCTCCAGTCGAGCATGTTAAAGCCTGACATCATGATCCAATCACTCTGTGCGTTTTGCAATAATGCGAATCACAGGCCTAGTGTCAGCAGGGCCGGCAGCCAGCAAGGAGTGAAAAGTGTCACGCCTTACACAGCTTACTTCATTGTTCTTGGGGGCTCTGGAGAAAAAAACAGATATATTTCACAATAAAATCTATCTGTGAGCATTGGGCTGTCTTCAGGGTTTCCTGTGTCAGCCTTGGCTTTCTGGAAGTATCAGCAGATGGGGGAGCCTCAGTGAAATCTTCTACCTTGTAAATATTCTGTAGGAAAAAATAAATCATTTTATATAGCGTGCTCTTCCGTTCATCTGTAGAACTTACGACACTCTGTTACGTGGATCACGCAGGACCATTCTGCGACTACCAGGAATATAAAAGCAGCTGCAGGCAACAAGCATATCAATAAATGGTGTATACTATCCAGGAACTGTTGCAGCTGTGCCTAAAGTACAACAAAAGGCAATTTTTTTCATATTAGAAAGTGAAAGGAGGGCTATGACCCCTGCCAGATTTTTTTTGTCATCTGTGTCTGGTGCCTAGTGTGAATATTTTTAAATACTATCATTTTTACTGAAATTTTACATCAATAACAACAATAACAAAATCTTTCACATAAGCTTCAATTACGTGTCTCTCTATTCTTAAATAAACCAACCACAAACCACATTATCATAAAGAGGCCCACCTATACATTTAAACACTCATTTAAATACATTTAAAGACGTTTGGCAACGTATCCTCCATGAACCCAAACCAGTCAGAAAAGAAAGGATAAAAAAGAAAAAAAAAGGTGGGGGGACAATACAGTTCTCTCTCTCTTCCATATCTCACAAAGTGTGAGTTATACTCTTAATGCTTTGACCTTCCAGACCACAGTTAGTGCATTATTGTCAGTTCTTGTATGCTAGGCACCTTTTTTTTTTTTAAAACAATTTTTAGCTAAAAAAAGCTATGCAGTCCTCTCCTTAATCCTAATTAAAAGGTATGCGCTAATAACAAATTTATACAAAGGTGTATATCATCATCCAAAAAAAAACATTTAGTGTTTTAAATAAATAATTATAGTGTCCAAACATAAATTAGTGTCCAAAAAAAAAAATATATATATTAGTGTCCAAAAAAAAAAATATTTATCTTCAGTGACTTGAACCAATTGTGAAAAATCCACCACCAAAGGAGATTAAATGAACTCACCAGAGCTAATGGCTGGTCAGATTATAAACCAGCAACAGCGCTTGTGCTCTGGGAGCAATGAACCCGATGTCCAAATAGATATGGTGATGTTTCAGATACTTCCAGATAATAATAATCACAGCCAAACAACTTTGCAGCCCAAGCTCTTGTGATGAACTTCTCCACTCTTTCTCATATCTCCATGAGAGCATACAGTACACTCAGGGACAAAAAAGAGAACATAATGGTGCAATACGTTTTTTTCATTTACCTCTTTAATAAAAAAGGTATAAGGAAACTCACAAACAAGGTGTCCAACAGACACCAGCTTCAATCGCAAAAAAAGGTGAGATACAATTACCGCTCACCGCGGATCTCTCCCATACAGCACAGAACAGCAAGGCTCTCTAACGTCCACATCGAGTAGGCCACGCCCAACCGGTTTCGTCACACCGACGTCATCAAGGGGCGGTACAAATGGGAACGTCAGACAGCTCTCATAAATACCACCCTTCATCTACATAATTTTAACACCCAGCCAATCACTGCGTTCCTAGTCTCCTTAATCACGCTTGAACAGGTGTTTCCCAATTTAATTATACGTATACACTCTACTACATAAAAAAAGCTAAATATATATACCCTGCAGGTTTGAGTCAGCGCAATACAGCTCTCCTTCAAAAATACCCACAAAAAATATATAGAAATATAGAAACATAAATATATGCAGAAAAGCAATATATACTCCATCCTGTGCATGGCTCTTCAAACCACAGAAAACCCTTAAAGGGCCATGCACAGAACTTAAAGCACAACTCTTCTCAAAATCAAATCAAATTACAAACATTTATAAAAAATATAAACCAAATTAAAATATATTATATATAACAAACACTATATGTATATCAATATTTAAAGCAGATAATAAATATATATGTTTAAACCTCTTGATACTAAAGACTCCAATTAATATATCCAAAAAGTCTCCTTTTTTGATATTTCTTTAATCAGATCTAAACAACTCCAATGACTTTTTACTCTCTCAATTCCATAAAATTTTTTTTAAAGAATCCTCTCCTATGTTTCCTATGTGCCCCAGTGGTGACCTGTGTTAAAGTGGAATTACACTGTTCCTTGAGTTTGAGAAGACACATTATAAACATCATCTATGGAGGCTTTTATACAGTATTTCACTCAAGCTAAGGGGCAGTTTTTGGGAACAATGGCCCGGTGGTCTTTGCATGTCATGGGTACAACCCTAGCAGTGGGAGTTCGCTTTCCGGTGGTATGAAAGGATATCTGGTTTTGAGATATATTATGTATATAGCAGGGATGGACTGACAACTCATGGGGCCCCCGGGCAATAGGGGATCATGGGACCCCTGTGTCCTTGCCCAAACTCAATAAAGCCTATGAAAAGGGTACCAGGGGCATCTCATGGGGCCCCCTACTGACCCCGGGCCCTTGGGCAGTACATGAGTTTCCAAATGGTCAGTCCTCCTCTGGTATATAGTGATACCATATCCCTGAGGAAGATATTTTGTTGAAAAATTGGAAATTTGTTAGCTATCCCAAGCTGAATAAACCGACAATCAAGATCCAATGAATATAGTATGAATACCAGAAATTGGAGATACTGCTATGTACATGTTCTTACATTGTCTAATAGATCTTTATCTTTGTGGAAATTCAATGTAACGGTGACTTCCTTCTATAATGTTAACATGTTTTTATGAAAACAAGCTTTTATGAAAGAAGAAAATTTAATAAAGATATCAAGATTTTTTTTACTATATAGTAATCTTTTGGTTGCCCTTAAAATCCCATAGAGAGCTGGTTAAAAAATCATATTTGGTATATATATATAATTTATTTATTTATTACAGGTACTTATATAGCGCCATCAATTTACGTAGCACTTTACATATATATTGTACATTCACATCAGTCCCTAACCCTCAAGGGGCGTACAATCTAAGGTCCCTAACTCACATTCATACATACACATACTAGGGCCAATTTAGACAGGATCCAATTAACCTACCAGCATGTCTTTGGAGTGTGGTAGAAAACTGGAGTACCCGGAGGAAACCCACGCAGGCACAGAGAGAACATGCAAACTCCAGGCAGGTGGCGCCATGGCTGGGATTCGAACCAACAACCCTAGTACTGCCAGGCTGAAGTGCTAACCATATATATATATATATATATATATGTATATATATACACAACCACATTCTCAGCCACACAAACATTTTTTCAATAATGATGGTGTAAACGTTGAGCGTTTGGCCATTATGAGTCAGTGTTTGGTGCTGGTTATTGGCCACTAGACAAGGGCACTGCATTGTGGGAGGAGGTCAACACAATTCAGATATATAACCAGGAAATCTGCCTTTAGGCAGGTGATGTGTGACCTGATGCAAACAAATGTGACTGATACAAGACGGTCATCTTACATGTACGGTAGTTGTGTGACAATGGATCATTCCAATCCTTGACAATACAAAGCTTTTTCTACACATGTGCAATGTCCGTCTGTCAGCAGGATATAAAAGATGGATGTACAAGTCATTTTGAAGATAGAAAGATACTAGTTGTACATTAATGGCCCTTACTGTGTGCAAGCATGTCCATTGTGTTTTTAAGTAACTAGCAAAATCTTAGCTTTCTGTCTAATTGTGTCATGGTCTGCTATGCTCTGTACCACAATATGGCTGCTGGAAGATGAAACATGTCATCATCATCCATAATCTTTTATATCAGGGTAAATTGAATTCATTTTAAGACTCTTGGTAGTGGAAAAAGTGATCAAACACAACTCAGTACAATAAATCCTCTGTTCGTAGTAAATGGTGGTACAAGATGGAATTTGTAGCCCACAGCCCAAGGCTTGGTAATGTATTGAGACCATCCGTCATGCTGGAACTATTATGACGAAACAATTACGGCTTTAAAATTCAAAAACATATGGAGTGTGGTTTTCAGGGTGAATCACAAGTAATGTTAGATGTGCTAATTGATCACTGGCGCATATTTGTTTACTCTTAGAAACAAGTTGCATATTTGTTTATCTCTAGCGATTTGCAATTAATTTAACTCTAGCTAACGAATCACAATTCTGCTTATCAAACGCTAGTAATCTGGAACATGGTGGTTAGTATGAAAATATATAAAATGCAGCGCTATAAATATATATATAAATAAATTATTAGCAATTCATAAAGATATCAGTGCAAAATATTCAGTGCAATATGTACGTAAAGTGAATAAATAAATGCGCAGTACTGGGATCAACACGTATGTGGCGCAGTGGAGTGTCAGACAGATGGACCAATGGACTACGAAGCTTGCACAGTGGTAAGCAAACAGCCTGTACCTACCTGACATCTACAGGACAGGAATCCAATTGCTAAAGCAACTTCTAACAATGAATACATCTAGAACTCCAATGAAACATACTATCAACCAGTGTAATAGTTTGGAAGATGTCCAGCCATCGTATCATCTCTAATTCATGAAGGGCTTGTTGATTGATGATCTGGACTACGCTGACACTCAGCATAAGCGCTATTGCCTATCAGGATGGGATAGGCCACAATATCTGAAGATTTTCACACCACCAGTACTGAGAGCATGCTAGATGATTAACCGCTGTGCTGCTTCTCTGTACCTGCACCCAGATGAGACAGATTGTAACCAATGCTTGTATACATCAAAGTTCTGGTGAGTGCACACCCATTAGAAGTGGTGGATTACCTTCAAAGATATACGCACATCTGCACTTTGGTCACATGGATATATCATGTCTTAATTTGAGGACTATTTTCACTCATTCATTTTCCCGTTTAAATCGGAAGGATTTATATGGACATTTATTTATTCACTTTACGCACATATTGCACTGAATATTGTTGGTTTTGTGTTAGAGAAGACACTGGTAGCTTGTGATGACGCAGAACACTGTTTTACTTGTGTGGCTTAAGTTGCAAACATACAGAACACATTTCAGCAGACATCTTGGTTTTGAAGAGAGAGGAAGAGAGGAAAGAGAGCCAACAAGTTTTACACATATGCACAACTAGTAACCCTAGTGTACAGTGCCATCTGCTGGTCAAGTGATATTAACACACAATACTATATAGTACATGCTGTTGTATCTTCAACAAATATTTTGCACTATCTTTATGAATTGCTAATAATTTATTTATATATATATATTTATAGCGCTGCACTTTATATATTTTTATGCTTTTATTGGGATTGTTGCCTATGTCCTGTAGTGCTAGCAGCTACCTTAAACATACGCTTCTTTGTACATGCGCTCGCTTATTTATTTTTTGGTTATGCGTTAGTACTCTTGTGCATTTTCGCTGCTCCTTATGCCATTAAACTGGTGATGCGGCTTTCTGTTCATTTGTTATGGTCATTTTTTAAGGAAAATTTGTTTTATTCCCCCTTTGTGAAAAGCACCAGATTGATTATTGGTTGCAAGTCTTTTAAGTCTGTGCTGACATTTACAGTTGCGATAACGATTAGAACTGTAAAAATGCAAGATGGCTTTTTCTGACATACTGCCTAGTCTTTTTTTGTATATTATATTCTGTGTACCTGGATCACATCTATCCGATTACATATTTCTGGAGCTATCTCAGATCTTTCATTGTAAATGGAACAAATAGTTTTAACATCTGGATTCTAAGTATGCACATCTTGTGTTTGAAAAGTCACAGACACTCGCCAGCTATTCAATAAAAGAGTTTTAGTTAGCATTGTCCACTTATTTTTTTCTTGGCAAACTTTATGGTTGTAGTTCAGAACTGTAAACTTCTGCTGAATGCTGTTTTTTTTTTTTTTTTTTTTTTTTTTAATGGTACTGTACAGCAGGCCTCAAAGAGGTTCCAAAACTTTAGAGGTCCCAAAACTTATTTGGCCTACCACCCCCTTTTCATAAAAAAATTTACTCTCCCTACACTTTTCTACCTACATTCTGCAGGAAAGATGAAAGGAGATATACTTAAAGTGAAATTAAAGGCAATTTTAAATAAAACAAACAAACATGTCATACTTACCTGCTCTGTGCAGTAGTTTTTGCACACAGCAGCTTCGATCCTCCCTTTCTCTGGTCCCCCACCATCGCTCCTGGCCCCTCCTTCCTGCTGAGTGCCCCCAGAGCAAGCAGCTTGCTATAGGGGCACCCAGGCAGGCTTGCTCCCGAGCCACTGCTCTGCGTGTCCATTCACACACAGAGCCGTGGCTTGGTTCCACCCCCTCTCACTTCTTATTTGGCTCCCGCTGCTGTCTCAGCCACTAAAGTGGGAGACTTACTGGAGAGCTCTCCGACACATCGCTGTATCGCAATGGGACTCAGGTAAATATTTGGGGGGGGGCTGCTACACACAGAAGGTTTTTTATCTTAATGCATAGAATGCAAGAAGGTAAAAAATGTCAAGCCTTTACAACCACTTTAACTTATCCTCTGCTCCTCATTTCACAAGGTTACTGCAAGTCCTACACCTCTGCGTTCTAGCAGTCTTGAGTCCTGACCTCATCAAGACCAGAGCAGCATCCATAGCCTTGCTCTGGACGTGAGGACGCCAGGAATAGTCCACTGCTGGATCGTGGGGGAGAGAGGGAAACAGAGGTTCGGTAAGTTTATATTTTCACTGGAAACAGTGAGGGTATGAGGAGTAATAATTGGTCATGTCTGAGAGTGTCATGTGACTAGTCTGTTTGTCAAGCCGGCTGACCTTGCAGTTTAGTATAAGAGTTGTCATGTTGTTTTTTAAATTCTTTGGAAGCACTGGTCTTAAGAGAAACTGTGTTCTGTACTACGAGTTGGTGTCAGTGGGAGTTAAAGTGCCCCATTATTGGGATTAATGGAAAGCAAAGCTTTCCGTTGTTCATGTCAGTAGGAGGAATAGTGTGCCATCATTGATGTCAATAGGAGGAGTAATGCCCCATTGTTGCCTGATGATGGGTCCCTGCATGGCTCTGAAACGTTACCTTTGTATGTACCATGTGACCACCAAATAAGGCTTTGGACCCCTTTGAGGGATCCTTGGTCTGCTGGTGACATTTATTTGCATTCTTTATGTCAAGTGTCCCTATCAGAGGTCCCTTACATCAGAGGTCCTCATCAGAGACCCTCTTTACATCAGGCGTCCCAATCAGAGTGCCTCCTTGCATCAGGTGTCCCAATCAGAGTGCCCCCTTGCATCAAATGTCTGCATATGAGTACCTCTTTACATCAACTGTCCACATCAGAGTGCCCTCTTACGTCAACTGTCCTATCAGAATGCCCCCTTACATCAGCTGCCCTCATCAGGGCCCCCCTTACATCAATTGTCCCCATCAGAGTACCCCCTTAAATCAACTGTCTCCATCGAAATCCCCCTTACATCAATTTTCGCCATCAGAGTGCCTCATGGATCAGCGGATGAATGCTTAGACCCCCGGTGATCTAAGCATTAATCCGCTAATCCATGCACCCCAGCACCCCCCTTGATCTGGCTCTGCCACGAACCCTGATACATATATTTTCAGGAGGGATCCATAAGACCTGAAAACTGTTTCAGGGGTTCCTTTGGGATGAAAAAAGGTTTAGAAAGGTTGCATTAGGCAAATATAGCTGCACCATGTGTCCTGTAAACTGTACAAAGAAACAATGTTTTTATTATTCTATGGGCAGCACAATGGCTAAATGGTTAGCACTTCCGCCTGGCAGTACTAGGGTCGCTGGTTCAAATCCCAACCTCGCTACCACCAGCCTGGAGTTTGCATGTCCTCCCTGTGCCTGTGTGGGTTTCCTTCGGCTAATCGGGTTTCCTCCCACACTCCACAGACATGCTGGTAGGTTGATTGGCTCCTGTTTAAATTGACCCTAGTATGTGTATGTATGAATGTGAGTTAGGGACCTTAGATTGTACATCCCTTGAGGGTTAGGGACTGATGTGAATGTACAATATATGTATGTAAAGCGCTGCGTAAATTGATGGCACTATATAAGTACCTGAAATAAATAAAATAAATAATATTCTGACTCTCTGATTATAATTACATTATGCTGATCTCTTTCACCTCATATCTAAGTTGCATTGAAAAGGTGACAATTCCCCTTTAACTGCTTTTTGCAGTGGCTTATGTGTTTGATCATCAGGTGTCACTTCCTGAAGGGTTCAGTGTAAACTTGCAAAGTTTAAAAGGATCCGACCTGAGTAATCATACTGTGGGTCGTTACTCAGTTTTTAACTAGATTAATGATTACATAGCTATGAGCAATCATATTCAGTAATTGCTAACAGAAATTGAATCTGTTATAAGCCACTGTGTTTAGGCTGTCACTGTTGTATAGGGAAACCTTCTAATGGCAAGAGTAGTAAGCCCACCTTGCACCACCAAGTTGCTGGCATGTGCATATACTATGCAGTTTAATGCGTTTACCCAGGGAACCCAACCTGCAGGCCACAGGGCACATGCGGCCCAAGCCAGCTATAAATGTGGCCCAACATAGTCATCCGGTATAACCTGGGGCAGGGGTGGGCAAACTTTTTGACTTGAGGGCCGCAATGGGTTCATATATTGGACCCGGGGGCCGGACCAAGAGTAGATGAATGATGTGCATGTGTGAATTAATATAAATTAAATTAAAATTTGTAACATTAAATGTTTAGATTAATTTAAGGTAGAAAAGCATAAAAAGAGTTATTTTACAAAACTTTTATGCCCCCCACTAGCTGCTGGCCGGCCCAGCCACTACCATGCCATCCATAGTAAGTATAGTAATATTCCCCCATAGTAAGCATAGTAATTAATCCCCCATATAGTAATTCATCCCCCATATAGTAATTCATCCCCCATATAGTAATTCATCCCCCCTATAGTAATTCATCCCCCATATAGTAAATCATCCCCCATATAGTAATTCATCCCCCATATTAATTCATCCCTCATATAGTATTTCATCCCCCATAGTACTATTCCCCCCCAAGTAGTAAGCCAAGTCCCCCCTGTGTCAATTCACTTACCTTTGCTCCGCGCGTTCCTCTCGCCGTGTTCCCGCACCGTTCCGGTCTTCAGGGCGGACTGTGAGAGGAGCCTAGCTCCCCTCATGTTCGTCACGCTGCCCCGCCTACACACATCCTGACAGCCAATGTTTGCCTGCCCTGGCTGTTTTTTTTTTTTTTATCACGCTCCGCGGGCCGGATTAAAAGGTCCGCCGGGTCGTATACGGCCCGCGGGCCGTAGTTTGCCCATTGCTGACCTAGGGTGTGGTTGCCATCATCCCTGTTTTTCCAACAAAGAGATTACATTCGGTGGGAATTTTAAGGCAACCCTAAAATATACAAATCAAACCATTTTTTTTTTAATTGACATTTTATTTGACACATCAGTACACATATCTTCCATAGAGTATGAAAATTCTTGAAAGCATACTTGCTTGACAATATCAGTCATTATTGTATAGAAAAATTTGCAATATCTCTTGAAGCTGATGTTCATCTTGCAACCACATCTGAGGGAACTACAAGTGTATTCAGCCTAATCCCAACGCGTTTCGAATACTTTAATGCAGATTCTTCCTCAGGGAAGGGATACCACTCTACAACAACAATTATCAATAATTACAATTTTTTGCATATTATTTCTAATCCAAGAATTGAAAAACTAACTTTACATGTTTTACATAACACGCAAGATGATCAAACTAAGAATGCTTTGCAGCAAGTGCTGCTATGCAGGGAATTACAGGAAGCTAATATAAAATCAACTTCAGCCACACATTCTAATGGTATTTAAAATATATAAGGATTTGCTAATAAATGCATAACTTGATTAAATTGTATTGTTTCACATCTGCATGCAGTTTAGTTAAAGAGGAGCTCCGGTCATTTTTGTGTTTATTAAAAGTCAGCAGCTACAAAAACTGTAGCAGCTGACTTTTAATAAACACACTCACCTACCCTGGATCCAGCGAGTGCTCACTCGAGTCTTCCTTTCTCTGCCTCTTCTCTTTTTGGCACCGGCATTTCAACTGTGGGCACCCGGCTGTGATAGCTTGTGGCTTCACAGCCGAGTGCCCACTGCGCATGCGCGAGTCACGCTGTACCTCCTGAATGGTTCGGCAGTCTTCTTTGACCTGTTATGTGTCCCAGAAGACTGCAGGGAGGGAGGGGGAGAAAATAACTTCAAATCGAATCGTCTATGTGATCTGAGCGAAAGTGGGAGCGTGTACCTGTCAAAACTAGATACGTGCTCTCCCCAAAAAAATTGCATGCTAAATGTACTTAAAGCGGAACTTCTCCTTTTGAGTTGTGCTCCGCTTTAAGCTCACCACACACAGATCTACTAACAACTATTATACTAACAACTATCTGTATCCTGCTTGGATACAGATTGATTGGATAGTTTACGTAGCTTTACCTATTACTTGGTTTTGGTAAATCTAAAGTTGATTGCTACCAGCTTTCAAAAAAATCTGAGCACTTCTTAGCCATGGCAGGCCAAAGTCTGCATTTGACCTATACCTTTTAATAACTTAGCAGAGGAGTAGGCTAGGAGGGCCTTATTACTCCAAAATGCACCCACCTTTCAATGAAAGCTGTTTGCCCTTTACAATTTGGAATTATCGCTCTACGTTAGGGGTCTCCAAACTGCGGCTCACGGGCCAGATGTGGCCCTTTGCTTGCTTTTATCCGGCTCTTGGGGCACTTTTCCTTCCACTGATACAAAGCACTATTCCTTTTATTGACACCAACGATGGGGTGCTATTCTTCCCACTGACACCAATATTGGGATGCTATTCCTCCCACTGACACCAATGATGGGGCACTATTCCTCCCACTGACACCAACGATGGGGCACTATTCCTCCCACTGACACCAACGATGGGGCACTATTACTCCCACAGACAAACGATTGGGCGATACTCCTCCCACTGACAACAATGATGGAGCACTGTTCCACCCACTGACCCAAACAATGGAGCACTGTTCCACCCACTGACCCCAACAATGGGGCACTGTTCCTCCCACTGACCCCAAGGATGGGACACTGTTCCTCCCACTGACACTAGCAACGGGGCAGTGTTCATCCCACTGACAGCAGCGATGGGGCACTGTTCCTCCCACTGACACCAGAGACGGAGCACTGTTCTTCCCACAGATACAAGAAATAGGGAAATAATTATCCAACTGACACCAACAATGGGGAACTGTTCCTTCCACTGACCACCAAGCCTAGGGTATTGTTTATTCCCACTGATGCCAAAGCATTTTCTACTCCCACTGGCCACAGTCTGGCCCCCCTAAAGTTTGAAGGGCAGTAAACTGGCCCTTTGTTTCAAAAGTTTGGAGACCTCTGCTCTAAGTGAAAGCAGTTTATTCTTCCACCTTCTATTGTCTTGTTAACTGATAGGTAAAAAGTGTTTTCTCCTGGCAGAGATATAAAGTTAAAAGTATCCCATTCTGCAGGGTTGTCATATTTCTGGTCTTCTGATCTGAAAAGCCGTTGTGTAAAGTCAGTTGGTGTTATTTTACAAGGAAAGCGTTGTGTTCAGCATGGCGGCAAAAAAGTCAGCATAAAGTTTTTGTTGTGACTCTGATCTGGTTATTTAAATACTTGCAAAGCTCAGCCGGATGACTTTGTAAGCAATGGTGTGCAATAATGTTGTAGGGGTCTTGCATACTTGCCCTGCAAAGTGTGGACCTCTGTATAGCTTATAAGAAAAATATATTTGAAATATATTTAAAAAATATTCTTCCCAAATATATTGCCATATATTTGAAATGCTGCAATGTTGGCCATATTCAATATATTTAAAAATATTTAAAAAAAAAAAAAAAAAAAAAAAATAAAATATATATATATATATATATATATATATATATATATATATAATATATATATATATATATACTGAATGTTGAAATGCATTTTTGTTTACAAAATATATGAAAAATATTTTTAAAACTACATTTCAAATATACTTTTTGTCTTTAAAAATACAAATCTACATTTTTGGAATGCATTTACAAATATATGTTAAAATATATTTTAAACTGATTATTTTATATGTTAAAAAAAATCTGCAGAATATATTTAAAAAACAATATATTCTAAAAATGTACAGGCAGAGGGCGGTACATTGAATGTATTGAAAATATTCCAGCAAGGTACAACCATGCCCGGCGGGTGAGCACAGACATTTGGAAACTCTTAGAAGACGCACAGCAACGATCCTGTGGCTTTGAGTGATGCTGACAGCGTCTGCAATGAGGAGTGGAAGTGCAGTGTCAGGAATGGACACACCACTGGTGGTGCTGTGGCTCACTTGCTCTGTGGGCTGCAGTACCAGCTCCTACCAGAGGGTGCTTTCAGCAGCCAGGGTCTCACTCCTGCAATGAAGCCATCAGCTGAGGCTGATTGCAGGAGGTGTATTTAAGCAGGACCAGGCCTGCAATCAGTGCCTTGGTGTTGTTCCCCGTGAGCCCCTGTACCTGCATCCTGCCTGATATTCCTGCCTGATCCTGACTCTGCCAGAACTCTGCCTGCACCGACCCCGGCTATTCCTGACCTTTCTCCTGCCTGCTCCTTTGTACCTTGTCTACCCAATAGTTACCGACCCGGCCTGCCTAACTACGCTTGTGTTCCCGCACATATTGAGACTATTTTAAGGTTTGGTTTTGCACTGTGTGTTCTGTGTATTGTGTAACCTTAAATAAATTATATTACTTTTATACCATACTTGAAGCCTGCATTTCCCTGTGTCAGTCCACACATCTCTGGTCATACCTGGATCCCTGACATGCAGCCTCTGGCTGGTCCAACCCAACTGGGGAGCTTCTCCAATAAGGAAGACGTAGTCCAAGCACTTTCCCTACTCTTCCAGAACCTTTCCCTGCTGCTAAGTGCTGTTGCTAACAGGCAAGGAACCTGTCCCAACTCTAGCCACTCGCAAAATGCACGCCAAATCAGGGGGTAAGGGGTTTAAAAGAGCTTTGTCCTCATCCAAGATGGTCACTGTTGTCACAAGGGACCCACCATCCAATCAGACAGCTGCTCTCAGGTGACCAAGAAAATCATAGAAGAACTAGGCTCCCCACAACTTCCTTCCCTTTCTGTATGCCTTGTTTAGCTCAGCGCCACCTACAGCGGGGAGGACAGACTGCACCTGCCTTCAAGCAGTATAGTTTGGTTACCTTCCTGTTCCCAGCCTGTGTTTGGATAGGGGTGGAGCAGCAGCAATTTCATGATCTCATCCTTCTGCTCACTCTACCCTCTGATTTAATGCTGCTGTGCAGGGGTTTAATGGAGGCTAATATCAACACAAAATCAGGTACTTACAATAGTTACATTTAAAAATAAATTTCATGATTTTTAGTGAATAACTATCACCATTATTTATTTTGTTTATATGTTTGTTTTTCGTTCCTGTTTAATAAGATGAATGCTTAACAAAGGCCACTTTTAATTTTGCAAAAACAGGTCGTCACGCAAAACAGCTTCTATTACATTACCGCACAGTATGTCAGCTTGGTAATAATCCCTGTAGAATATGGTCAATTGGGCACAGAGCAGTTGTGTACAAGGCAGATTGCTTAAATATCAAATCAGATTTTCATCTGCCACCCCTAGAGAACCTGTTTTGACTTAGAGGAACCATCTGGGATGACAATGTTTTGGTCTGCGCCTCATCCGTGTGTAACCAGCAGCTGACAACACAGTCAGATAGATAGCACACCAAGGACCAGTGCGATCTAAGTTAATAATGTGCTAAATGACTGCTTGTCCTGTCATGCAAGCAGAAGGCCCCAAATTTCGGGATGTTAATGACATTGCGGAAGCTGTGCCCCCCTCCTATTCCCCCTCTTCTTGTTCTTCTTCGTAGTGGCAGATGCTAGCGGCATGCAGTTATCAGCCTACTCTAGCTGTTGGAAGAGGGAGTCGGTCATTAAATTATTTACAGTAATGCCACTGAAGGAGCTGCCAAGTGTTTTATAAAATCCCTTAAATGTCTCAATCATGTGTTTGATTACAAACATTTGTTAATGTTATCAGTTCTAGTGCTTACTAATGCATTCAAATCAATCGTATTTTCTAACCTTTTTGATACGTGTGCCAAGAATCACATTTGCGCTACATATTTATTCCCACATGAACCGTATATTACATCTGTAGTTTAAAGGGTCAGGCCACCCAAAACTGATATTTCACAGTTTGGTATATACTGGAGAGTGAAAAGACCTCATGTGTTTTTCATATCCCAGGGACTCCAGTGAAAAACACAGGTCACAACTGTCCCTCATCTGGAAGGACCATCTTTCTTTTAAAACCAAATTCTACTTTCCCTGTTTCCTTCTTAGTTGTCTCTCTGTTTGGCCTTGTGTATGGACTTGTATAAAAATGTATTATTTCAAAATCAGACGTGTTACAGTATACTAAGGTAACACTTACCCCTAGCGTTGGTCAGGCACTATCGCTGGCTTGGTGTTCTTCACTTATAGCAGTCCCCTTTCCCATGAGACAAGAAGGCTTACTGGTACTCGGTTGCTCTTATACACAATGCTATAGTGCCTGGCCACCATGACAGGGTAGGCGTGAGCTGTGCACAACAAACGGGTACATGTGGTTGGCAGACAGGCCGAGTGTCCAGTGGCAGTCAGGTTCAGGGCAGGCAGCATTCAGAAAGTTGTCAGGGTCAAATCCATAGTCACAGGAAGGCTGATTTCACAAAGTAGTCAAACGCTCAATCTGAGGTCGGTAACAAGGAAAGCTAGGGCAGGGATCAGGTGAAGGTTAAAGGTCAAGGCAGGAAAACAGGGAGCTTGAAACACGTGTTGAAAACACTACCAAACTCATGACTCTCAGGATTTGGCAGGCTTAAAACAGGTTTGGTCTCAACACAGAGGCTGTGTCTACATCAATCATCCTGCAGGTTGACAGACAGGGTGAGTGCAGCTCAGCCAAAACCAGGATGCTGGAATGAGACCAGCAGCTGCCATGGAACAGGAGCGTTGCATGCTCCTGACAACTAAATCTTTAATCCGATTTCTAAATTTTTGCGTTTTTTATTTTAAAAAAGCCAGTATGTGGGAACATTGGTAGTGAAAAAAAGAAATTTGTTGATTAACCCAGCTTTCTCAACCTTTTTAACATGAAGGAACCCTTGAAATGACTTTCAGGAATAGAGGAACTTCTGTTATAATTATTGTATCTACAACTCATGCCCCCATAAATTGATAAACAAATAAATCTTCCCTTACATAGGTGGTCATTAGAGATAGGCTGTCATACATTGGCAGTCAGTAGAGAAGGACCCCTTTACTTCGGTGGTAATTGGGAGAAGGGCCCCATTACTGTGGTGATTAGTGGAAAGAATGTTCTCTGATAGCTAAAAGATTATTGTGGCCAGTGGTTACTTATCTGAGAGTCGGAAATTGCTAATTTCTCAAGGAACCCCTAGCAAACTGAAGGAAACCAAGGGTTCCACAGAACTCTGATTGAGAAAGGCTGAGCATTACATATAGATTCTTTATGGTTTGTGTCTTGAGGTGGCATGGCAGAGGTTTCTTTCTCATCATAGAAATTTGGGAGGTATGGGTAAGACCTCAGCACTTACGTTGCTAAGTCTGCATGTCTGCTGCGAAAATTACACTCTCTGTTGAATTTTTAGTTTATTTTATATTATGTAAATTGCAGGAGTAGCAATGGGAATCCCTTGCTGTAACAGGAGTAGAGAGACTCCAAGGAAGAAGAGAGCTGAGTAAGACTCGATGTTGACCTCCCTATGTGGCATAGCAGGCCAGTGGGTGATTCCTTCTATGGTTGTAAAATCATTATAACCTAAAATGTTCTCCCTAACTATTTTAATTCTATACTAAGTAGGTACCACAGTATTATTTTAATAGCCAGGAATCCTTCCCCTTCCCTTTCTGAGCCCCTCTCTGATTGAGTTTCACTTTGAGGGTTCTTACTTCTCCAACTTTTGGGCTAAACAACCACCTACGTCAAAAGAAAAACTGTGTTTTGCCCAAGCAAGCAAAGGTATAGACAAGAAATCTTTAGAATGTTAGTGAATGACTAGAAGATATGGACTGGATGCGGTGTTCATAACACCCTTGTGGTGGAGACTGCAAGACATATGAAACCCAAAACCAACATGTTTCTGGAACTGTGTCTATGATTCTCGTCTTTGAGGATTTTTTTTTCTTTTATATATGTCTATACCTTTATGTTGAGATCAGTTGATATAGACACAAAAGTTAGCAAAAGTCTGGTCCAGTGAATGTAACATTCCCTGTCCTTTGTAATTTCTCAGTTTCAGGCCTCTGCCACCCAACTACAGAGGATGTCATTATTCTTAGAAACATAATGAGTAATGATGCTGGCCATTTGCATTAATAGGCGCAATTGTGCATTGTTTCTAGTGAGCATGCTAAGTGATTCGAGAAAATCAATTGTTTCGAAGAGATTCACACTGACTTGCATCAAGAGATAAAAGTAGGATTAAACATTTATTTTAAAGTGACTCTATCTCTGCTTTAAATGTTAAACACTGTCATTTCCTGCACAGAAAACACTTAGTCCTTATGCACACTAGACATTTTTACAGCGGCTGTTTTTGGCTTTTGACCTTTTTTTTCTACAGCCAGTAAACCCCCCAGCATCTTATCCTGTGTCCATGCACACATAGACTGTAATCAACGTTTTTTGGAAGGGGCGTTTTTTGGCTGGAAAAAACCCCCAGAACTAGTGGGTTTCTACAGGAGTTTTTTAGCTGTAAAAACGCTCTAACGCTGCAAAATGCAGTAAATCGCGGCAAACCAGCATTTTTGGACATTTTTTAACTGAACAAATATCTTTTTTTTGGTAAAAAATAACTCTAAAAACCAAAAACGCCACTAAACGCTAATACAAAAATGCTAAAAAAACGCTGAAAAACTCTTGTTTTTAACTTGACTTTGTTACCAGCGTTATTAAAATGCCCCGTGTGCATGGAGCCTTAATACTTACCTGTCTAATTTGCTTGTACCACCAAAATCCTCTGTTAAAAAGATAGATCTGCTGACTTCCGTAATCCAATCATGTGTGAGCAAAATTGCTTTTTTTCCTTGCATGTGATTGGGTATTCTTTGTAAAGTGAAACTGTACCTAATTTACCAGGCTCTGGAGTACCTGCACTTGCAAAGTGCACAGTCTGTTTGTATTTGGGGCAGCACAGTGGCTAAATGGTTAGCATTTCCGCCTGGCAGTACTAGGGTCACTGGTTCAAATCCCAACCCCGGCACCACCTTCCTGGAGTTTGCATGTTCTCCTTGTGACTGCGTGGGTTTCCTCCAGGTACCCTGGTTTCCTTCCACACTCCAAAGACATGCTGGTAGGTTAATTGGCTCCTGTCTAAATTGGTCCTAGTATGTATATGTATGAATGTGAGTTAAGGACCTTAGATTGTACGCCTCTTGAGGGTTAGGGACTGATGTGAATGTACAATATATGTATGTAAAGCGCTGTGTAAATGGACGGCGCTATATAAAGTACCTGAAATAAATAATATTTAGTAAATCAACTCCATAATGTTGTTGCAAAATTTGATACATTTGACACTTCTGGGAGTGTCGGATGCTGGAATCGCCCTCTGTGCTCTGTGGTTCCCTCCACTGTCGGCAGTGACGTAGGGGTTAGCTGAATGAACCACAGAGAGCACAACGGGGCACACCAGCATGCAGTACTCCTTGCAAGTGGTAAATCTAATAGACCTTCGGTAATATTAGCTCTTCATCACAGAGGGATTTGACAAGCAGGTAGTATGACAGGTAAAAATTGAAGATTTGGCCTCACTTTATGTACTTGTGACTACAGAACAAAAGACTAGGGAGCTGGGGTCACAGAAAAACACATAGCAATTAAAGCCTTAATAAGGTCTGGAAAATGGTTTTCTTTTTGACTACATCCTGTCCCATTGACCCCCCCAGTCACTTCTCTCATGCTTTCCAGGTATACTTCAAAGCTCACATGTGCTTTGCCTATTCATAGCAACAAACATGTGACTCACTCCATGCAACAATGGCCAACAATGTCACCCAACACTGTTGGATGGGCTGTGGTTTCCCTAGCCGTGTGTAAGCTAAATCTCTGGAGACAGATAGTTTATATGGGAATATTCAATCTAAAATTCAGGTTTAATAGTTGAAATACTTACTACCTCTTAAGGGTCCATGTACACTGGCTTAAAAAAATAGCTTTTTGGGCAATTCAGCGTTTTTGCCTGTAGAAGCAACTAATGTTATCCTATGTGTCCATGTATCATTTAGAGGCAAATTTTATGCACAGCTTTTAAAGGCAGAAAAACAAAAACCCTTCTGTTTTGTAATTTTGAGAGCAGTTTTCTAGCAGAAAAAAAAGCTAAACACTAGTACAAAAATCACTCAAACTTTTTTTTTCTGCCAAGAGCACTGGCATTTTTTAAGCTAGCGTGTATGGCCATGGCATTTGGTCATGTGATCTCTGCTGAATGGGAGGTTAAGGAAAGCTAAATGCTGATCCTTCACTTCAACACAGATCATGTAACCAAATGCCTAGGCCTTGTGTCCTGTGATCAGCACTTGAGGGATCCAGGGACAGCAGGATGTCCAGAAACGTATAATAATTTCAGCCTAGCTATTACTGTTAATTTGCCTATCCCAGCACAACTGTTAACCTAGCTTTAGGGTTAACACTGTTGTAAAGGTCCATTAAAGAGCCTTGACTACTTTATAGTACGGCTGCATTATGTAATAAATGATGTACTCATTGGCACAGTTATGATTTTATTAGGTTTTATTTCTTTTACTTCTTACGTGTCAAGACTTGTGGTGCAATATTCTATGTAAAAGTGTCACTGAAAATGGAATTTTCCATTGTATATATCTGACAAGTTCTCATTTTTTATTTTTCATATAGCAATAACAAATGCTAAGTGCCAGGTCTCTGTGTTTACACTGGGTTTTATAATATGAGAGTCAGCGTGTGCTTCATTAGGTAATTTGGTTGTAATAATATTTTATGCAGTATGAGATTATGTGGCTATGAATCTATATTGTTAGGGTAATTTAGAAGTGTTATAGTTTTCAGGATACATATTATTTAACGAAAGTGCTATGTGTCATACTTTTTAGGGGTGCCCTGGGACCCCTTTCTTGGTGAAGCACCTCCAGCCGCACCCTCTTCTCTTAACGCTTTCAGAGTTAATAGGCTAATATCTGTGTTCTAAAAGCTTTTATGTTCTTGCTGTGCCTGCTAGTCATCATCCTTTAAAGTGTAGGCCTTGGCAAGTTTTGTACTTTTAGGGGTTCCCCAGGACCCCTCTCTTGGTGAAGTACCACCAGCTGCACCCTCTTCTCTTAATGCTTTCAGAGCATATAGGCCAGTGATGGCGAACCTTTTTGAGCCCGAGTGCCCAAAACTGCAACACAAACCAACTTTTTTATTTCAAAGTGCCAACACTGCAATTAACCACTTGCCTACCTGGACGCATTGACAGACGGCACTGATCGGTGGCACTGCTGGGCATCATTGATGGGTGGCACTGATGGGCAGCACTGATGGGCGACACTGCTGGGCACTGACAGGTGGCACTGCTGGGCAGCACTGACAGGTGGCACTGCTGGGCAGCGCTGACAGGCGACACTGCTGGGCACTGATGGGTGACACTGCTGGGCACTGATGGATGACACTGCTGGGCATCATTGATGGGTGGCACTGATGGGCAGCACTGATGGGCGACACTGCTGGGCACTGACAGGTGGCACTGCTCGGCAGCACTGACAGGTGGCACTGCTGGGCAGCACTGACAGGCGACACTGCTGGGCACTGATGGGTGACACTGCTGGGCACTGATGGATGGCACTGCTGGGCATCATTGATGGGTGGCACTGATGGGCAGCACTGATGGGCGATACTGCTGGACACTGACATGTGGCACTGCTGGGCAGCGCTGACAGGTGGCACTGCTGGGCAGCACTGACAGGCGACACTGCTGGGCACTGATGGATGGGACTGCTGGGCATCATTGATGGATGGCACTGATGGGCAGCACTGATGGGCGACACTGCTGGGCACTGACAGGCGACACTGCTGGGCACTGATGGATGACACTGCAAGCAATCTCACCTCTGACAGCGTCGGTGTGGCTTCCAACCCAGCAGCTCATTCCCATCCACGCTGAACACGTTGCCCCTGGCCCCGGAGCAGTGTGGGAGCCTCTTCCTCTCTTCCGCGCCCATCCCCGGGTACATCACCCCTGGTGCCAGAGCCGCATTGGAGCCGTTTCCTCTCATCCACGCCCACCCTGGCCCCAGAGACATGTGGGAAATGTAGTTTGATGGGGATCCAGTGTGGACGAGATCTGGATGGCCGGTCCATGCGCGCTCATCATCCTCTTCTTCCTGGCGTGCCCACTGAGATGGCTCTGCGTGCCAGCTCTGGCACGCGTGCCATAGGTTCGCCATCACTGATATAGGCTAATATCTGTGGACAAAAAGCTTTGGACTTTTAGGGGTTCCCCGGGGACCCCTCTCTTGGTGAAGTACCACCAGCTGCACCCTCTTCTCTTAGCGCTTTCAGAGCATATAGGCTAATATCTGTGTTCAAAAAGCTTTTACATTCTAGCTGTGCCTGCTAGTCATCATCCTGTAAAGTGTAGGCCTTGGCAAAGTAAAAAAAAAAGTTTTGTACTTTTAGGGGTTCCTCGGGACCCCTCTCTTGGTGAAGTACCACCAGCCGCACCCTCTTCTCTTAGCGCTTTCAGAGCATATAGGCTAATATCTGTGGACAAAAAAACTTTTACATTCTTGCTGTGCCTGCTAGTCATCATCCTTTAGGCTCCATGTACAGTACATGGGACACTTCTAAACGATGGAAACTGCTGGAAAACATAGGTTAAAAAACGTCTGTTTAGCTGCGTTTACATACCGCGTTTATGTGCGTTTATGAGCGTTTGCGTTTAGAAGTGTTTTTTAAAGATAACCTCAGGAGACCTTCAAAAATGCCCAGAATGCACTGAAAAACAGTAAACAATTAACTGTTTCAGACATTTTGAGAGAAATAGAGAGAGCAGAAGCAGAGAGAGCAGTATTTGTTGAGATTAGCTGTTTTTTTTTGTGGTGTTTGGATGTGTTCCAGCTCATTTCTGTGCAGAAATTATTGCAGCAGTGTCTAATATATTTTCTTTCATGCAAAACCTCAAAGTATGGTGTACCAGGTCCATTTGAGTACCGGGAAAATGCTTTGCATGCATTTTTCATGATGCAAAAAAGGCATTGGACAGCATCTGGAAATCGCAGAGGTAAAAAAAAATGTAAACCGCAAACGCTTATAAACATGGTTAGCTGCATTTACACGCGTTTACAAGCGTTTGAAACGCTGATAAAATCTACTCCTGAAAGCAAGTTTTCTGCGTTCAAAAAAAGACTGTAAACTCAACTGCCTGTAAACGACATAGTGTACATGGACACATAGGAAAACATTAGGGAGAGTTCAGGGGCTGCTGAAAAAAAAATGCAGAACAGCTCCTAAACGTGAGTTTATGAGCTGCAGTGTACATGAGACCTTAAAGTATACGCCTTGGCAAAATAAAAGAAAAAAACGTTCAGCACATCTCTCCAATCCAGGTGCAGTACATTTACCATGTTTCATCTCTTTAAAAGTGCTGCAAGAAATAAAAAATACCTATCAATTCCCCAGAAATCCAGTAAACTCCTAACTTCCTATGCTGAGCTGACAACACAGTGCCTCTGCTGCAATGAAGTCCCAAGCAGTTTTATCAGTCTCCTGCTCTGCTGGACCACAGTAAACCTTTCTTATATTATGAAGATGAGGGGGGGGGAAAACGTTCTGTAGCTCAGAAAATGAAAACTGAACTACTTGGAACTTCAGTGCAGCAGAGGCAGCACTGTCAGATCACTGCAGAAAGGCATAACCTCTGTGGATTTCTGGTAGGATAAACAGGTATGTTTTGTACTTGCAGCATATTTGTGGAACTTCACTCTCTCAATCAACATGGACTATTTGTAATCCTTTTATGCCGCTAGTATTAGTAAATACATAGGAAAGTATATCATATTTACTTGTTTTAAACTTTTTCTTAGTTAGTTCCAAATTATGTTATACATCTAAGCAGTCTTCAGGAGGGAAGGTTCTCAAGTCAATACCTGAGCTAAAGGCAGATTGATTCCAGGAAGTAAATACTACATGAATCATCTGCCCTTACTCAAGATGGCCACTGTCAGAAATGCTAGGAGGTGTTTTTCAAAATAATTTCTTAGCAAAATAAAGCATGGAGACATGGATGGATGGGGGAGTTTGCATTGAATATTTACAATTAATTAAATAGCATTTTTGGTTTGTGGTGCTCAGATGCAGTGCAGTTCCACTCTAATGATAAAACATGGGGAAATGTGCATGTATTGCAAAGATGTACCGAGAAGGGTTTTTTTTCCCCAGAAATACATTTTAACTGCTGGTTTCCAATGGCAGAAATGTTGTTTGGCTCTACCTCAGAGTGCTATGTGCTGCAAACCAGCTGGGAACGTAATGAAAATTGGCATGCATCCCAATCTTTTTATGCCATCCCTGCATTCCTCCTATGACTGCCTAATTGGGATGCAACATTGAGCCAAGTACTGGGACACAAATGAGTTCTAGGCCCATCTATTCCAGGATCCTGTGGGTCCAGCAGGAAGAACAAGAACCCCTCCTTATGCCCACAGACCCCGGGACTTGAATGCAGCTTTCTGACCAATTGCATACATTTGATATAAAGTAGCTTGACTCTCCAGAAACTACCAAATCTCCAAATATCAGTTTTGATGCACTGACTCTTTAAAATAACCCACACAACAATCCAGTTTTTTTGTTTTCAAATTTGAGATACGAGTGACCCTTCATGCACCACTTGGCTCCACAAAAGTTGATTTTAATGATGAGTTCTAGGCCCAACCATTTCAGGATCCTGCGGGTCCAGCAGGAAAAATGGGAACCCCTCCTTATGCCCACAGACCCCGGAAATTGAGTGCAGCTTTCTAACCAATTGCAATCCTGTGATATAAGGTATATTGACTCTCCAGAAACTACCAAATTTGAGCTGTGGATGACCCAACAAGCACCACTCGGCCTTGCAAAAGTTGATTTTAAAATCTACCGAGCCACGTAGAAGTTATCTGCCAGACAGTGAGTGCATCCTATCAGATGCAGTCACCATTCAGCAACGCTAGGACACGCAGGAAGACTGTATGAATGCATTGAGATTTCTCCATTTACACTGTTAGCACACTTGTCTCTCATGAGATGGGCGAAATTTGAGCCGTCTATGCCTAGACTAAGATTTAGTATTTGCTAATCTTTCAAACTATATAGCTCTGAATATTCCCTCTGCTGGAACCAAATCCCTCTGTCTTTCTTTTCTCCTGTAATGTACCTCTTTTGAGATCCAACGTACAGACTTGTATAAATACATTTCACTGCCAGAAGTGTTTATACTGCACTCAGCTTTTCACCCAACCTTCGGATTATTGTATTAGTTATTTTCAAAAGCTGGAGTAAAGGTAAAGAAGTGGTGAAAAAAACAGCAGAGCCTTAAACAGGCCATTTTAATCATGGTCCATGTAACTGGGAGTGTAATAAGGGTGTTTTTATTATTATTATTATTATTATTATTATTATTATTACAGGTACTTATATAGCTTTGTCAATTTTCACAGCACTTTACATATATACTAGGTATTGTACATTCACAGCAGTCCCTGCCCTCAAGGAGCTTACAGTCTGAGGCAGTGGTCTCCAAACTGCGGCCTAGGGGCTGAATGCAGCCCTTTGCTTGCCTTTATCCGGCCCTTGGGACACTATTCCTCCCATTGACACCAAAATGGGGCATAATTCCTGCCACTGACACCAACAGTGGGGCACTATTCCTCTCACGGACACCAATGATGGGGCATTGTTTTGGACCTTCTAAAGTCTGAAGGGCAGTAAACTGACCCTTTGTTTAGTAAGTTTGGAGACCCCTGGTCCAAGGTGTTCTAATGCAATATTTTGCACTAGAACAGTGGTTCTCAACCTTCCTAATGCCGTGACCCTTTAATACAGTTCCTCATATTGTGGTGATCCCCAACCATAAAATTATTTACCCAGTAATTATAATTCATGAGTGTTGTTTTACCTCCAATACTGCTGCTTTCAACACACCTTATTTGGCCAACAGTTCATAAGCTGTAGTACATGCACCCAGAAAGTACTACATATACAAGGGGCACTAAATCAGAAGAGAAGCAGTAACTCCTTCTAGTGCAGTAGCTGCTTTTAACAGAGTAGCTGCTTTCAACACAGCAGCTGCTTTCTACACAGTAGCTGCTCTTTACACATCGGAAATATGTGTTTTCTGATGGTCTTAGGGGACCCCTGTGAAAGGGTCGTTCGACCCCCAAAGGGGTCGCGACCCACAGGTTGAGAACCACTGCACTAGAAGGAGTTACTGCTTCTCTTCTGATTTAGTGCCCCTTGTATATGTAGTACTTTCTGGGTGCATGTACTACAGCTTATGAACTGTTGGCCAAATAAGGTAGCCTGGCTTGCTTGGGAATACATGTTAAGGCACACGGAGAGAGCAGGTGAGAGTGTGGCGCCCAGCACTGGGAAAATGAATAGCAATTGGGCAAAATCTTTATCCTTCATCCATCATCACCTATTTTCTCAATCTATCTTCCATACCACCTGAGCGGATTACTGCCATAGACATAAAATCATTGGCCAAAATGGCCATATCATACAGTTACACCTGATGTTTGTGGTTAACCCAATTTTCCAGTAATGGCAGCTGTTTTCAACCATCTTTTGGTTATAAAAACATTGAAGGCAACCTTCAACAATCCATTTCTATATTTCTGTGGAAAAAAATGTTGCCTCGGTCTATTTGTTTGTTTTTGCTAGTGGTGGACACAGCCAACAAACAGCAAATTTTGGCCCCCATTAAATTGAATATGTTTATGAACATGGTTCGTAGTATGTGCCTGGTGTCAGGCAGTGAGCACATTCTCCATATTATGTCCTAATGGTACCAAGAGGAAATGGGAGAAGCATTCTGGGTATCTCATTGCTGGTCAGACAGAAAGTTAAGGGGGTTGGCCAACACAACTACGCATCTATGTTAAAAAAAAGAGGTTACAGCACTTACCTGATTGACTTGCAACTATTGTAAATGGGCTCCTAAGTCCCAGCACAGTCTGCACAAATTGTATGTCCCCCTCTGGTTTTTTAGCAATTAAAAGTGGTCGAAATTGTTATTATATTGGCCACATTTATATTACATGGCCACTTTAAAGGCAAACTGTGTGGATATAAATATAGAAACTGAAACTATCCATACACTGCTCATTTTCTTTCCTTCAGCCCACAGGCTGAACAACAGATAATCAGTTGACTTCCCCATTCATGGTAAACAGTGTGAAAGGAGGAATCTCCACTGCTAGCTATTGTATTCAGGCAGCTGCGGCTGCCTGAATATCTGAATAGTAACTGCATCTAATAGGATGCAGGCTGATAATTTTCCACCAAACTCAGTCCATTTTTAAATCAACTTTTGTCAAGTCAGGTGGTGCTTGCCGGGCCACCCACAGCTTGAATGTTTGTCAATTGAGCAGAAATCAGCCAAAATTTAAACCCATCTATGGCGAGCCTTAAAGTGTTACTAAACCCACAACAGTAAAATCAGTCTGTATATGCACTAAAGCATGCTTGTTATACTCAATGTGGAACCTAAGGGGTTAATACTGCGCACTGTGTAAAAAGGCTGTTTGATCCTGTCTTCCCTGATCCTCCCCTTCTTCCACATTCCCCAATCCATCTGCTGATAGAACAGAGCCTTGGGGGCAAGCTGCACATGCTCAGTTTGGTGTGTATTGCTGGACAGATCTTTTTTTTTCTTTGGGAGGGTGCATGTGATCAGTATAGGGCCATTCAGTGCTGTCCAGACAGAGGGTCAGAGGAGAATGAACCACATCACCACATCACTCTGAACCCAGCCTTGTTGTCAATACGTAACTGAAAAAGCTGAAGTTAGAAGCTGATTGGCTACCATGTAAAGCTGCACCTGATTTTGCACTCTCCAGTTTTAGTAAATCAACCTCATTGTGCTAAAGGGGTCCCTCTTTCAGATCTCAGAAGGTTGGCAGTTATGTGTATGGCATTCTGTGTTTTATGGACGTCCGTGTAGACACATAAAACACCGTTCCCTATAAAATGTAATAATATTACTACCCAGGGTGCTTTATTGTCATAAAAGTGTCATTTCAGGTCTACAGTCCCATTAATGTTGTGTTGGGAAGTGACTGAGGAATGAATTTTCTAAACACCTCTTATTAGAGTATGGGTTGTAGTAATTCTTCATCCATTCACATAGATTATGCACCCTGCAGAGTGAAATTAGTAGTGTTTCAAATCCTGCAGCTCTCCCACTGCTCGGTTAATATCCATTCTCTGTGCCATTCTAATGCAGCCGCTCTTAATCCCATTTGGTATTTTTATGGTCTGCTTGTGTGTGTGTTTTTTATCTGAATGAGTGAGAGGAGGATCAGTTGACATCATGTTTCTCACTGACTTAATCTCTTTGTCTGGGTTGCTTGTGATAGATATTACATAACACAGTTGTGCGTAGTGTATCACATCCACCGAGAGGGAGGAATGTGGGAAAAATGAATATTGAGGTCAGATAAAAAAAAGCCTTTGATTTTTATGGTTTACTTTCAACATGTCGAGAGACATTGTTTTAACCCCTTTAGAACTAGACTTATTTAAAAGGTCTAAACTTATTTAAAGGGTCTAAAAATGTTATGTTATGCAAAAGGGTTAATTATAACATCACAAGTAGATTCACCCACACTTGTGTAGAAAAGAAGATTTTTTACATCTCTGCAACTTTGCCTATCTCTCTTTGTTAGCTGCCGTTTTAGGCAAAGGAGGAAACAGTATGAAATTTAGTAACTTTCTTATACAATGGCGTAGTTTTACGGGGCCTCAGTGCAGGTTACTAGCAAAGGCCTGGTCCTCCAACCCTATGGCCTCCCTTTCATACATATGTTTTCAGATGTCTACTGTATATGATTAGGGTTGACCTACTCTGATCTATATACCATTGCAATGACCAATATTTAGTACAGAAAGGTATAATGTAGGTTACTTTGTGCACCATGTGACCATACATGGAAAAGAGGGACACCTTAACACCAAGGTTTTTAGGCAAAAAATCCTCTAACCAAACAAGAACACATAAACTGTTGTTGCCTGCAGCTGTTCATTATCTACTGCACATTCCCATTACTATGCATAGCCCTACACCATCTACCATGCATGGTCTAATGATGCATGGCGGACATGTGTTATTTTTAGATCATGGGCATGCATGGCTCAGCATTGTCTGCCTGGGTGAGGGTAGATGAAATGTCTGTCGCACTACCACATGTTACTATGGTAATGTGGCACCCTCCTATAGAGGTTGCTAGAAAGGTTAGGCAAATTTAGTCATTTTTGGCTCCCCTGTAATCAGTGGAGCAGTGTGTGATTGCTTTGGGCTGGTCTAGGTTTTGATGACTGCAGGCTTAACTTTTTTCTCCCTGCCCTCTGGAGGATTCTATAATGTAATGGGTTGGAAAAGGCAAATCAGCAGCCTCAATATTTATGCTGTCTCAGTCAATCCCTGGGGGAGGGTATCCAGTAGGTGGCTGGGGAGTGCATAAATAGTCTGCAGCATGAGGGCCGTTCTGGTCTTGTCCAGGAGGAGAAATGTCCAACATGTCCTTCTGGGAAGTGCAGCTGAAGTTCTTGCTGAAGCTCATCATGGTCCCAGCTAAGCTAGAGCTGGGTGGCCTACTTTTTATGCGAATAGCTGGAGCTGGCCAAGGGATTTCACTGAGGATCTGGCCTGGAGAAATGTCTGTCTGATAGTCGAAGGAGGTATCCAAGGTCATTGCAAGCACAGACCTGAGTGTGGGACCCTAGTGACTGTTACTATCCCTTATGGATCAGTGCCAGAGCATGCTACTAGAGGGACTGACCTAAGGAGCTTTGACAAAGGGAAGAGTGTCCACTTTTTGTTATTCAGTGTTGCTGGAGTATCCCACAGATCCCTGCACTATATCCAAGTTCAATCCGCAATAAAGCATTAAAAAGATACCCCTAGAGTGTTCACTGAGCCAGGAAGAGTGACTGTTGCTGTATGCCTGGCTGCCACTAAACTAACTTGGGAAAAGGACCTGGGCATGTCAGCAGGCCCTTTCGGAGGTGAACGCTACAGTAACAAAAGACAGTGGAAATTATCCTGGCCCCCCTTCTTGATGACCCATGCTTGGCGGGTAGGCTTGTTTGCATCTCAAGGTCTGAAGTGTATGTAAACCAAAACAATGAATGTCATGGCAGAACCCTGGCTAAAAACTGTAAACTTGCTGGACTGGCATCTTGGCTACAGTTCCCATTGGGAACACAATTTGCAAGGATTTTACAATTTCTCTCTGTGTGTTTTTCTTCTTGGTATTCCTGCTATCCAAAAACATGCTAGGAGGTTAACTGGCCTCCATCAGCAATTTGATATACAGTTTCTCTGCATGACTGAGATAGGAATATTAGATCTTCCAGAAAAGTTTGTCTGTAGGAATTTGTGCCTTTTTGAGGTCAGATACCGATGTTGGATGAGAAGACAATTTTGCAATTGGTGATCCAAGTTATCTCAAAATATTGAGTAAGCATGAGGTCAGGGTTCTGTGCAGGCCTCTCAAATTCTTCCACACCAAGCTCATCAAAATATGTCTTTGTTAAACTGGCTTTATGCACCAGGGCACCATCGTGATGAAACAGAAATGGGTCTTCACCAAACTGTTAATACATGGTTGGACGTTCACAATTGTCTAAAATATCTTTGTATGTTGTAGCATTAACAGTACCCTTCACTGGACACACCCAAACTCCATATAGTAGCCACATAGTAGGTGTGATGGTTAGGATTCCTCAAGCTTTTGGCTGTATAGTGTATATCTGCTGTGAAATATTGTTTGTGTATCATGTTTTTCCTGTCCACCCAGATTGTCCTTAGAGAGAGTCTTTGTCTCACTGAGGTGCCAAACAGAGTTAATGAGCTAAGTAGGATTTCTCCCTAATTGAATAGAAGAAAACATTACATTATTTATTTTCTTTGTTCTTCAATGAGTGTGAAAGTTTTAAATGATTACAGTATTAGTCACACAACTGCACTATTGTTTTCATTTCATTTATGGCAGCAGCACTCATTGGTTTAATTGCTTTGCTAGCCAATATTTTCCAGGCCCTTCTTTGCTTCTATTTATAGAATGACAAGCAGATAAATACGGTACAATTATCTTTGCTCAAATTAATTTTACACTTATATTTTTAGTACAGTGGTAAACATTTGGGTAGTGAAGAAGTGTATTGAGAGAATTCGTATGCTGCCATTGCTGATCTCTGCTTCCTAAAATCCTATTTTCCTGGTTGTCTTACTCATCCATTGGCTTCAATACCCTTTCATCTGGATGCAGCCCTTTCATCTGGCCCTTGGGGCACTATTCCTCCTACTGATATGAGACACTATTTTGCCAACTGACATCAACAATGGGGCACAATTTCTCCCATTGACACAAAAAATGGGGTTTTATTCCTCCCAATGATACCAACCATGGGGCACTATTCCTCCCCCTAATACCAGATGTGGCAATTATACTCCCAATAATGCCAGGAAAATTTCCATTCCCACTGACCACAGTCTGCTCCCCCCTAAAGTCTGCAGGACAATAAACTGGCCCTTTGTTTAGAAAGTTTGGAGATCCATACCCTATGCATTGCTAATATGGAACAAGATCAAGAGCAGTGAAGAATGAACTGGATTCTGTTCTTGAGAGTCTACTTGGAAAATATCTGCTAAACCCAAACATAGCACCAAACCTCACTGAAGTCTTTGGGTATCTGAGCCATTGACGGACATTTACCAATGCAAAAAAAAATATTATGCACAATACCATGTAGTAGAAAGAGCATCTTTTAATGCTGCTTAAAGGACAACATTAAAAATATACTAATTTAAATAACATACTTGGAGAATGCCCTAAACCTGCACATGAAGTTGTGTACTTGTAAAATGTACTCCTTTGGAAAAAAAACTATTGCTGCTAAATGACAAATCCTCAGCCTGCTTCTGTTTGTACACCAAGCAGCCAGGTGATCCTGGGTGATGTTATTTAGCACATATGGTCATAGCTAAATTCGGTCCATTTCCTTCACTCAGGTCTTGGATTACACTCAGTTCTGTACCATGTACTGTGCAGTATATGAAATCAGATCCCTGCTCCCTGCCTCCTAGAGGCTCAGAAATAGCCTTTGATGTGTGAACTTTGAATGGCTGTAGAGAAGATGGCTATAGATAAATAGGTACAACTAATGTAGGAGGATTTGTTTCATCTCTGTGCATCACTTAAAGCTAGTCACTACAGTGGGTAACTGTAAGGGTTTACAACCACTTTATGATAGAGAAAAGAGAAACAGAGAGATCACTTAATGGTTTTGCTAGGGTGCCCATCATCCATACTCATGTACCTGCTGAAGGCAATGTGCTTGCAAATGGGAAGGTCTATACTTGGAGAATGCCCTAAACCTGCACATGAAGTTGTGTACTTGTAAAATGTACTCCTTTGGAAAAAAAACTACTGCTGCTAAATGACAAATCCTCAGCCTGCTTCTGTTTGTACACCAAGCAGCCAGGTGATCCTGGGTGATGTTATTTAGCAAATATGGTCATAGCTAAATTCGGTCATAGATTTCACCTAGGATCTATAGTTGCTTTGTTTACATTACAGCAGCAGCAGCAGAAAAAATAATCAGATCCACTTTCAATCACATCATCCACTGATATGGCTCCTTAATGAGCGACACCCCATGATATGTAGACCTATGGCCATGACCATGCTGCCCTGCCACTACTTCTGCTGTAAATGACAGCTCCTGGGCACTACTGGAATGTAAACAACAGCATCCGCAGTGTCTCAGTTCCGTACATTATATCTTTTAGGCCTCATGTACACAGGACTTTTTTTACTTCCCTGGATGCCTTTGCTCTAGGGGAACAAAACGCAACTTAAAAAGCACACCTAAAGCCATGTTTGTATCACGTTTATGCGCATTTGCACATTTGGCGTTAATGAATTCTATTGGGCAGAATATTAAAATAATCTAGCCATTCGAATGCATTAATGAGCAAACGTGCCCTAACGTAGTAGGAAGTGTGTCCATTTCCTTCACTCAGGTCTTGGATTACACTCAGTTCCATGTACTGTGCAGTATATGAAATCAGATCCCCGCTCCCTGCCTCCTAGAGGCTCAGAAATAGCCTTTGATGTGTGAACTTTGAATGGCTGTAGAGAAGAGGGCTATAGATAAATAGGTACAACTAATGTAGGAGGTTTTGTTTCATCTCTGTGCATCACTTAAAGCTAGTCACTACAGTGGGTAACTGTAAGGGTTTACAACCACTTTATGATAGAGAAAAGAGAAACAGAGAGATCACTTAATGGTTTTGCTAGGGTGCCCATCATCCATACTCATGTACATGCTGAAGGCAATGTGCTTGCAAATGGGAAGGTCTATACTGAGAAGGCCTACTGAGACTTTATTTCAATAGCAGGGTAATACAGGTTGCATATTGATGAATCTCAAGGCTGAGAAACAGTTACAGAAAATGTCCTATTGTTTACAGTGTTAACTTTTTCCTGAACACACACAAAGCTGCCCTTTTTCCACAATCTGGCTCCCACTTTTACCGCCAAGACGCTTTCATCAATTACTCAATACTGCCTTTGTTTACATTCACTGTTGTTTCCGTCTCGGAAGGACAAAGAGAAATATATGAAATCACAATGCTTGAACACCGTATGTACTTTCGAACAAAAGCTCACAGACCTAGAATATTCCAACATTCGGAAAAAATCCCATTAACTTCCATGGGAAATTTCTACCCTATGGTTGGGTTCCTAGGATTGGAAGTACAGGGCTGGAAGGCTAAATGTAAGTCCAGCCAAAGGTTTTTATTTATTGCTTTCAGTTGAAGGAAGGAGTAGAACGCTTGCTGAATTTTACTTCTATCTGGGGCTCTGTTAAAGAGATTTCCTTGCACTTACTGTCTTGATGATAACACAGAGAACTAGAGATGCCTAATTTTAGAAGTGTAGGGATCTAATACTTCCCCATTATATAAATAAAAGGTTTCGGTTGGATATACAGTTTGGCTGGCTTCACAGTCACACATCTCCTTTTTGGTATTGCAACATGCGTTGCACACATTAATGCATTGTGGTCTTGTTCCTTCTCAATAAAAACATGCATAGATGGAAGGAGTGCCAGGCCAAAGGATAAAAAAGTCCAAATTAATTTATTAGTTTGTACCAAACTAACCAGCAACGTGTTTTGGTGGTCAAGACAACTCCCCCTTCATCAGGACTTAAAATAACCTTGTTAAAATAACCTTGAATGGAGTCAAAATAGAGATTTCCTCTGTGAATCTGTGCAGGGAATTAATCGTGATTGATCCAGCAATTAGCTTCCCAACAAAGATTCACAAAAGAATGCTCTATTTTGTGTCCATTTACAGTAAGTTGCTGTCTGTGTCCCCGTTACTGAGATTTACCCTCTATCTCCTAGATTGTTAGCTCGAAAGAGCAGGGCCCTCAATTCCCTCATGTTTTGCATTGTATTGGTATTGTTCTGTCCCCCTTTGTAATGTACAGCGCTGAGCGAACTATTGGCGCTTTATAAATACTGTATAATAATAATATTTGTCCTGTTTACCATTATCATTGAAAGTGAAGGGAAAAGAAAATCACAAATTTTGGGTTGTCCCCAGAAAAGTAATAGAGGGAAAATCTTCCCATGGGAACACTAGTTCTGGTGACCTGGGGTTCCCCAAGGAATTCTCTTAATTTTCAGGGATTTCCTCTCACTCCCTGTTTGGCTGTGGAACAGAAAGTGAAGGGAGATCTCCGCAATGGGACACAAATCTGACAGGGGTTATAACCCTCCCCTACTCAATCCAAAATGAAAAAAAATTGCCTAACATTCTACTTTAAGGTTGATATTTTATCTGAAGCCCTGATAAAGGGGGAGATTCGTTGACCCCCGATATGTGTTGGCTGTTTTTTTTGTACAAACTAATAAATGAATTTGGGGTCTGTGCAGTGTGGGCCCCCACAATGGAATATTTCAAGGGCAAGGGATCATTTTTAAGTTTCCTGGAGTTGGGTTTTAGTGTTTTATCAATGATTACAGAGCTGCGCTAATTTGTACTTTTCATATCAGCCTAGAGTCCAGCTGTAAAGTAATTCTGAAAAAATTACAAAATTCATGCTAGGGCCTCCAGAAGGTAAAGCTGAAGTACTGGGGGCATGTGATAAGGGGTGGAATTAGATTTTAAGAAATAACTGAGGAGGCTAGTTACAAACTAAATAATCTAAATTTTTGCTGTGGTCCTGTGGGAGTGGGCAGGGACATGTTACACCACTGAGATCTCAAGGGATAAATGAAGCCAAAACTAAATACTACCTTGAAATGAGTGCACATACTGGACAGAGAAGTATAAAAATATCAGGGATATTGCACATGCACCTGTCTGCCAAATTCTTGGTTTTTCTAATTATAGCTGCAGACGCCAAACAAAGGACATCTGGTGCATTTGTTGTGACTAATGCAAAATGGGAACCAGTGCCGGACTCATTTGGCTTAAATAAAAACAATGAAGGGTACCCTTCATTGGAATTTGAATAAATTGGTTTCAGAGAAAACCTGGGTCCCATTTATCATCCTGTTTGAAAGAAGAAGAGACGCTACTCCCTAGTGAAGCCAGTCGAAATAATACCTATCTTTGGAAATCCAACTACAGTATTTTCTGGCGTATAAGACTACTTTTTATACTTAAAAATATAAAAAATTGGGGGTCGTCTTATACGCGGGGTATAAAATGTGAACCTTGAGTTTGTTTGGGTCAAGCTGGCTGGATGTGTGGTAATACTGTACATACAGTATACCGTGCTGAGCCAAGCTGGCTCAAAGCAAATGTCCCTATGACAGATTAATCTGTCAGCCCGCTGGATGTGCGGAATATAAAGTATACTGCGCTAAGCCAAGCGGTTTCAAAACGTACTGGTACGTCCCTACTGTAATCAACCCGCTGGATGCGTGTATGTACGGTAGCTGCGGCTACATACAGTATACACTGGGCCAATCATGGCGAGCGATGTATTCTACTAATGAATACAAAGCCTGCTCGGATTGGCTGAGTCAGAGAGGTGGGCTGATGATGTCACAACCTCAGCCAATCTGAGCAGGCTTTGTATTCATTAGTAGAATACATCGCTCGCCGTGATTGGCCCAGCGTATACTGTATGTAGCCTTAGCTACTGTACATACACGCATCCAGCGGGTTGATTACAGTAGGGACGTACCGGTACGTTTTGAAACAGCTTGGCTCAGTATACTGTATATACCACAGTGGAATATACTCAGTATAATGTACATACCACACATCCAGCGGGCTGACAGATTAATCTGTCATAGGGACATTTGATTTGAGCCAGCTTGGCTCAGCACAGTATACTGTATGTACATTACTGCACATCCAGCGGGCTGTATATATACTGTATACTGTATGTAGCCGAAGCTATTGTATTACCGCACATCCAGCGGTAACCATCTGATTTGGAATTTAATCCATATGATGACTGTCTTACAAATGTATCACAAGATGTCATTCATGAACTTATGATGTCAGAGGATGAACATGAAGATTTTGAAGGATTTTAAGTACCGGTAAGTCATAACCATTTCAATTAAAAAATCTGATGTTTTTAAATGGTGTTTTTAAATGGTGTTAGGGGTAGTCTTATACGGTGAGTATAGCCCAAAACCTATGTTTTAACTGGAAAATTAGGGGGTCATCTTATACACCCAGTCGTCTTATACGCCGGAAAATATGGTACTTCTCCATTATATAAGAGACGCAGAGAGTTAAAGTACATGTAAACATGTGCTTCTTTGGTGTTTGTGCCGGCCATACATGGATCGAAATTAGGCCAGTTCAGCAAGGCCTGGTCGAATCTTGATCCATGTATGGGCTAACTGGTTATACGCAAGTCGTTCCATTCATCAACTTGTGTGTAACCAACCGGTTGAGTTTTTCCCCAAAGGATCAGTGCCATTGGCAGTAGCTGGCAACACTGATCATTGTATTCTACCGGTGCGGAAGGCTCCCGACAGAATACAGTAGCACAGTGGGAGTGATCATCGGGTCATTTTTTTTTTGTTCAACCTGTGGGTTGAACAGAAAAAAATTCTCAATGTATGGCCAGCCTTAGTAGTAATGTTGGTTTGATACTCAGCCAAGTGATACAAAATGCGCAGCAGGCCTTGAAGGATATGAAAATATAAAAATGGCTTTGTATATAGCATTTCACCTGTGTATTACAGTAAAGAATACCTTCAAGAGCTCAGGAACTAAGGCTAATTTAGGGTAAATCTATTTCAATAGACTGCCTATACCTATAAATGCACAGTACAGTGGCAAAATGGTTAGTACTTTTGCCTGGCAGTACTAGAGTTGTTGGTTTGAATCCCAACCATGGCACTACCTGCCTGGAGTTTGCATGTCCTCTCTGTGCCTGTGTGGGTTTCCTCTGGGTACTCCGGTTTCCTCCCACACTCCAAAGACATGCTGGTAGGTTAATTGGCTCCTGTCTAAAGTGGCCCCAGTATGTGTATGCATGAATGTAAGTTAGGGACCTTAGATTATACACTCCTTGAGGGTTAGGGACTGATGTGAATGTACAATATATATGTATAATTCTGTGTAAATTGATGGCACTATATAATTACCTGTAATAACTAAATAATTGCTCTCAAATGTTTTAGGGTATTTAGATTGGGTCCCATGATTCCTTCTGTGTTAAACAACTAAGCTCCCACCTTCCTTCCTTGTTGTAAGTCATTGTGATAAATATTTGATTTTTGCCAATGCCCAAAGGTGAAACAGTTTTGGACCTGCGTTTTAGCAGGTCACGGGCATAAATGAACCAAAAATGGCCTGATCTGCTCTACTAAATATTCTAAAATTCTCTTAGAAAACTATGTTCTAATAAAAACATAGCTTCCAGCTGTCTCAGCACTTGGAGGGACTGTCCTTCATTTTGGTCGGATTCTACTACCAAAAATGTTATGCTGCACTAAACTTTTTATCCAACCACTATATAACTGCAGCCAATATGAAGGAAAAATGGAGGTAAAATAAAGCAGTTTGATTTAGCCAATCATTTTTTGCATTAGATCATTGACTTGAACATTAAACAAAGATGGACTTTTTTTGAATGCTCTATTCTAAGAGATTATTATATGGATGTGGTACCTCTAATACAACAGCTCGCTTCATTTTTGTCAAAAAAGTTCATATTAGATTTATGTGGTCTGTATAACTGGGGCTGTTTTCTGAGCTCAAGTCCTTAAGGGCTGTGTCCTTTGCCTACATAATGTGTACTAAAAGGTGTCCCTTTTTATAGTTTCATAAAGTAAAAATAAGAGAAAAGAAAGATTTTTGGGCTTGCATTGTCAGCCCTGTATGTCAATGGGTTGTGTATAGGTTGTGCCCTGTATGTCAACGAACATCATGGAGGATCCTGATTAGTCTGATTTTGGATTAGCTGCATGCCTGTTAGTGATAGTCTTTTTAATTATTATTTGGGTCATGAGGTAGTAAATATAATATATTTATATATATATATATTTTTTTTTATTTTAAGGTACTTATATAGCGTCCTCAATTTACGCAGCGCTTTACATATATATTGTACATTCACATCAGTCCCTAACCCTCACGGGGCGTACAATCTACGGTATATATATATATATATATATAAAAATATATATATTTATATAAGATATGTGGTGGCTGCCATGTTCAACTCCCTTCTAAAAATGTGAAATGTCTGTCTGTCATGCTTATCCAATGGCTTCAGCTATTTTAGGTTACAGACTTAGTACAACTGGCTTCACTGGATGCATGCTCATCCTGGCTATAGACTTAGAAGGGAGCCTTATTTCTCTCCTATGAGTTCCCTCTAAACTTTTTGGCTCGATGCAGTCAGATTTGCATTAAGGAGGTATGAAATAAACATTTTGTATTTGTTTCCTCTTTTAGGGTGGTTCCAGCATCCTATGGAGCCACCTGTGTATGCAGGGACTAGAGTTGTGTTTCCCCACACTGTGTGCATTAATAGAAATCCACAGCTTCATGGCCTAGGATAGCAAGGTTCTCCCATCCCAGTTAATCCCCCCCCCCCCCGGCAAGATCAGCTACTTGGCCCCCCCCCCCAAAAAAAAAAAATGAATAAAAAGCAAAATATATATATCAACCAAATGTAAGTTAACAGTATTAACCAATCAGACAGAGAAACTAAAAAAAAAAAAGAGAGAGAGACAGAGTTACAAAACTCCACAGTGATCAGCAGCCGCCGGTCGGTTTGCAGTAAGGGACTAAGTCTGAGAGGAACACTGGAAGGAGAGGCAGCTCAGCTGCTACACTAGCCCCAGACACCCGGCATCTTCCTCTGTCTATTCTTCCTTCCCCTCTACTGCCCCTCCCCTCGGCTGAAGGATCACTCAAGACGTGACGGCGTTCCACGCGGTCAATCAGCATCTGTTCCCCACATCCTAACCATTGTCTGCCCCCTCCTCCTCCTGTCACCTCTATGACCTGCCATCCTCCTAGGCTAGGCTCACCTCCGATGGCTCCTGCTGGGGTGCAGAATCCAGGCTGCGGCTCTCAGTGAGGACAGGCAGCCTCCCAGCACTACACCACTTCCCTCTCATACACATTGGTCCCTAATCATTCTACTCACATAGGGTTAACCCTGCAACCAGAGCACACCCCTGCCTATTGATTAGATCCAGCTGTGTAGAAGAAGGCAGAGCCAGTGCTGGACATGCCCCATTTGGTCACTAGCCTACTCCCTGTTACAGCTGGAGGATTGTGTGTGCCAGTGTGTGTATCGGAGCTGTATGGACCGATCCACCGATCAGAAACCGCTGACCACCCAGGGTCCTAGGCTAATGTCATCATTTCCAATTCTAGAGGGAGCCAACACTTCACTGCTACATGGCATACTATCATGTGTTTATATATATATATATATATATATATATATATATATATATATATATATATATACAGACACACACTAAATGGTCATGTCTGTGGACAGGCTGTGAGATAATTGTGCAGAGTAAAGATACCATCATTCCCTGTGTATGAGGAGAGGGGGACTCTGCAGAGAAATTAAGAATTCATACAAAAGTTCCATAGGCCGCACAGAGAGAGTGCCAACCTGTGCTGCGCCCAGGCACCCCTAGGTGGCAGTGCACCCTAGGCGGCTGCTTAGTTTGCCTAATGGAAGCACGGGCCTTGCCCCCCCCCCCTTTTCCAAGCTAATGGACTGACTGGAGACTGCACTGTCAACTCTTTCCAATGAAGACTGGAAGTTCAGGGAAGCATCACTGAGTCAGCAGGCACTCACTGTTTTAAGCTAAAACCTGCTGAGCATTTAATACTGCTTTAAAGTATTTTATCATTTTGCTTCATCACACTCTGTTCTCTTGATGCCCTGGGTTCAGCACGTGTGTCCGAGCCTTGAATAACAAAAAACACCCATTCATCTGGTTATACAACTGTGCTTGTAAACCTGACATATAGCAGAATACAAATTATAATTGCCGTGGGCAAAAATGGATGAGATTTTAATATATGCTCTGCTGACTTGTGCTAGGTGTTGGCATTGGTCATTGTCAGATGATGTGAATAACACTGTGGGAGATTTTCTTTCATGTCGGTTGTGTTTTCGGCATCCCCCGTAGCATGATTAATGGTGCATTCTTCTGGATAGCTGGAATGAGGCTGGAGAACGTACAAAGGCAGCACTTGGCATTGTGCGTTGTGTGATGGGTGGGATCCACAGTAATGGGATGCACAGCTTGGCATGTCTTCCACAGATTGACTTCTAACCTGTGCTGATTCTGTACTGATTTTTTCCTTCAAACCAAGCTAGTGGCTGAGTAGGAAGTGTATGCAAAGCAGGGATACAGATTCCAAGAAATTGGTTTACTGTGTATTCAGGCAGACAACAGTGGTCTGCTGACAAAGATAATTGCAACACAATAAATGACATTGGACAAGTCACCGAGGAAGCAGGAAAGTGTATCATTTTCAGGTGTACCTCCGGTTCTATCAAGGCAATTTATATGGCCTTACCAAGTCTGTTTGCTGCTATCCATCCATCTTCACATTACAGATGATATTTTAAAAATATAACAGAAAAATATTCTTAACTGTTACTCAGCATTTAACTGTTACTCAGCATATTATTATTATACAGTATTTATTATACAGTATATAAAACCTGACAGAGCTTCTAAAACAAAAATTAGGGCTTTAAAGTATAAATATAGGCACACTAAAAATTACATACGCTGTATCATGCAGTCTGTCACTAGTGTTACCACGGCTCTTTTTGTTTTGCCATTAAACACCCTATTTGTCCACTTGCTGTAGTAGGGTGACAATGTGTTCATTCACAATGAAATCGCACAGCAGCGTTGTCACCCTGTGGACAGGTTAGTCTGATTCAGGCCATAGATTATGCAATTTTTCTTTGGTTCCACCAGAAGCAGAAGGAAAAACATTTTCTCAATTCTCCGATCAACACAGTCAGTGTTGATGGGGGAATCCCTCCTGCAGTGCTATTGCGTTCTGCTGATGGGGAGCTTTCCCTCCCGGCAGAACACAATGATTAGTGTTGCAGGCTATAGCCGACGGCTCTAATTGTTCAGGAAAAACCGGACATGTTGGCTGTACAGAAGTCAATAGATAGATCAACTTGTGTACAACCAGGGTGCCCATACATGGATAAAAAGTTTACCAGTTCCTGCTGAACCAGCCAAATTTCTACCCATGTATGGCCAGCTTTAGATGGACATGTAGGTTTAAATAGACTTTAAAGTTGTTCTAAAGGCTGAAGGTTTTTTACCATTAATCCAGCAATGTGCATAAGAGCAGCAGTTCTCCTGGCTCTCTCTCTCGCCTCATTGGCTCAGACACAGCAGCAATAGCCATTGGCTTCCACTGCTGTCAATCACAATGAGGAGGGAGCTGGGGCTGGAGACACAAAGAGCAGATTTTGGGAGCAAGCATGCCCGAGTGCTCCCATAGCAAGCAGATTGCTATGGGGGACTTGGTGGTGGGATGGGCAAGGAGCACCAGCAGGGGACCTGAGAAGAAGAGGATAGGGGCTGCTCTGTGCAAAACAATTGCACAGAGCAGATAAGTATACCATGTTTGTTATTTACAAAATTGCCCTTACAATCACTTTAAGTAGAAGACAAATTATATTCCAACTCCAGCTAAACTTTTTTAGGCAGTTGAAGCAATATACAATATATCATATATTGTTCAGGCATGAACCAGAGTCGGCATCTACTACCTGGTCAAAGATACTGGTCCAAGGCATATGAATCCCAAAACCAATGCAGAAGATTTTATGTGCTTGGCTCAGACAGATCAGCTCCTTGCTGATAACCCCTTGCTTTGTGAGCTGCCAGGTTACAATGTTACAACAGCCCCAGTGAAGTGGTCATTAGTTGACTGGAGGCTAAGGAAATGCTTCCTTTTTTCTGCAGCAGATGACATAAATTTCCCAGGATGCTTTCCCCCTGTCTAGGCACTGTCACTTGCCTAAAGCTAGCCATACCCTAGTAAAATTTTGTTCACATTTTTTTTGTTTTAAGAACGTTCATTTGAATTTCTAATTGGTAGTCAAATTGATGTTCATTTTTTATCAATCAAATTAAATCAAAATTCGAAGGAGCAGGATGGAAATGATTGGTTCTTGTTTGGGAAATGTCCATTCACTCAAAAATTAAATGTTAAAAGCAAGCATTCAAGTCATCAAATGTACTGATGAAAATTTTTGTACCAATGTACGTTTGAAAATCTAAGGTATGGCTAGCTTTAGTCTCAATTAGTGCCTTTGAATGATAGAGATATGTTTTTATATATACAATACTGCTGATGTTTAATATGACACATCAGGAGTTTATTTGTGCTTGTAAAGTTACTGATAGCTCCACTTTATCTCTAAAAAAATGTCTGATCCTAATGCTCTGTTAAAAGCATTACTGAGAAATGTTAGGAAATTTCAGTTAAAAAACTCAGAGAATGAGCAGATTTTTTAAAGGTAACTTAATGCAGTTGGGAACTCCCTCCCTAGACTGCTTATGTAAGCGATCATTTTCTCGTAGTTGGGAGCTGCAGGCCCGGAGACATTGTTGGTACTGAGGTAGAAATAATTCTCCGTGTCTCCTTTGTAATAGGCTGGCTAGGGTCTGGAAATAGTATGTGCACTCATTTTTATTCAGCACCACGCTCGCCTTTCAAGCAGACCTGCTGAACTGTTTAACCTAATTACCATCAGAAGGATTTATTCAGCTTGCAACTGTGGAAGCTATTGCTTTATTTAACATGTCTTCATTTCAGCAAATCTCTGGAATTCTGACATCATTATTTAGCCCTGCTTCTCGATATCGACTGACTGTTTAATACATATATATATATATATATATATATATAGATAGATATACACACAAATTTTTTTGTGCAGGTTTTCCGTGGCCTTCACAGCTAGGCTACATCCCAATCTCTTGGAAGTACAAGTGATATTGATGTATTTATTTTCTATATTTGTATAGCAATGGAGTATTCAGCTGATCTTTGCAGATTAGATTTTGAGTATGCACATCAGTCCAAACTTAAATTATAAAGTCCTTATTAGGGGCATCTTTACTATAAATCAATCATGGGCCTACCCTAGAAGTGTAGGAAAAAAGGGTACCACCAGAAAGAAAAAAAAATGTTGATTTTATTTTTACTTTTCTTTGTGATTCTGGAACTCCAGGACACAGTAAAAAAAAAAAGGGTACTAACAAAAAAAAAAATATATTTTAATTTTATTTTGGTCTTGCCTGGTCATCTTTGGATGCTTGAGAAGCTTCCATAGATGGAACGAAATGTAGCTGGTTGAACAGGGACTGGTTGCATTTCAGTCCATTTGTGAGCAGCCTGTTGGAAAAATTCTGCTCAATCAGTGATGCCAGGTATGGTCAATTGGTGGTGATGAGTGAGTTCTAATGGAAGGGAACTCCCCATTGCCAAAATACAGTAGTTCCATGAGAAAGATTCCCCCATCCACATCAAGTGTGCGGATGTGGGAATAGATTCATTTTCTTTCGTTCAACCAGTGGGTTGAGCGAAAAAAAATAATCTTGTATGGCCTGCTTTTACAATCTATGTAAATGTTTAAGGTAGTTATACATTCAATATTTAAAATCACTTATATGCTTTAAGATGTTAATTTAAGTTCATTATAAGAACACTTGGTGATCCTTTCAAGGTTCCTATTTAGGTACTTTCTGTTATGTGGTGCCAAAAGCCTGCCAGTTGTGCTCCTGTGTCATGTGACTCTTGTGAAGATGACAAGTCGCTGTGCCATCACAAATTGCTGAAGATAGGTCCACTGATGTTACAATAGGGACACCAGTCTAGAACAGTGGTAAGCAGCTGACGCTAAAGCACGTAGATATAGATAGGAAACGACTGAAAGGGGTCATAGGTGATCAGCAGCACTTACAGTCAGGTCCATAAATATTGGGACATCAACACAATTCTAACATTTTTGGCTCTTTACACCACCACAATGGATTTGAAATGAAAAGAACAAGATGTGCTTTAACTGCAGACTGTCAGCTTTAATTTGAGGGTATTTACATCCAAATCAGGTGAACGGTGTAGGAATTACAACAGTTTGCATATGTGCCTCCCACTTCTTAGGGGACCAAAAGTAATGGGACAGAATAATAATCATAAATCAAACTTTCACTTTTTAATACTTGGTTGCAAATCCTTTGCAGTGAATTACAGCCTGAAGTCTGGAACACATAGACATCACCAGACGCTGGGTTTCATCCCTGGTGATGCTCTGCCAGGCCTCTACTGCAACTGTCTTCAGTTCCTGCTTGTTCTTGGGGCATTTCGCCTTCAGTTTTGTCTTCGGCAAGTGAAATGCATGCTCAATTGGATTCAGGTCAGGTGATGGACTTGGCCATTGCATAACATTCCACTTCTTTCCCTTAAAAAACTCTTTGGTTGCTTTTGCAGTCTGCTTTGGGTCATTGTCCATCTGCACTGTGAAGCAGCGTCCAATGAGTTGTGAAGCATTTGGCTGAATATGAGCAGATAATATTGCCCGAAACACTTCAGAATTCATCCGGCTGCTTTTGTCAGCAGTCACATCATCAATAAATACAAGAGAACCAGTTCCATTAGCAGCCATACATGCCCACGCCATGACACTACCACCACCATGCTTCACTGATGAAGTGGTATGCTTAGGATCATGAGCAGTTCTTTTCCTTCTCCATACTCTTCTCTTCCCATCACTCTGGTACAAGTTGATCTTGGTCTCATCTGTCCATAGGATGTTGTTCCAGAACTGTGAAGGCTTTTTTAGATGTTGTTTGGCAAACTCTAATCTGGCCTTCCTGTTTTTGAGGCTCACCAGTTGTTTCCATCTTGTGGTGAACCCTCTGTATTCACTCTGGTGAAGTCTTTTCTTGATTGTTGACTTTGACACACATACACCTACCTCCTGGAGAGTGTTCTTGATCTGGCCAACTGTTGTGAAGGGTGTTTTCTTCACCAGGGAAAGAATACTTCAGTCATCCACCACAGTTGTTTTCCGTCGTCTTCCGGGGCTTTTGGTCTTGCTGAGCTCACCGGTGCATTCCTTCTTTTTAAGAATTTTCCAAACAGTTGTTTTGGCCACGCCTAATGTTTTTGCTATCTCTCTGATGGGTTTGTTTTGTTTTTTCAGCCTAATGATGGCTTGCTTCACTGATAGTGACAGCTCTTTGGATCTCATCTTGAGAGTTGACAGCAACAGATTCCAAATGCAAATAGCACACTTGAAATGAACTCTGGACCTTTTATCTGCTCATTGTAATTGGGATAATGAGGTAATAACACACACCTGGCCATGGAACAGCTGAGAAGACAATTGTCCCATTACTTTTGGTCCCTTAAGACGTGGGAGGCACATATGCAAACTGTTGTAATTCCTACACCGTTCACCTGATTTGGATGTAAATACCCTCAAATTAAAGCTGACAGTCTGCAGTTAAAGCACATCTTGTTTGTTTCATTTCAAATCCATTGTGGTGGTGTATAGAGCCAAAAATGTTAGAATTGTGTTGATGTCCCAATATTTATGGACCTGACTGTATATGCAAAGAATTTAAAAACAGTATTTTAAGTTTCACACAGAAAGCAGGTAAGTTTTAGTTATGTTTTTGGGTTTGGGATGAAACCCACCAAACTACTGAAACTGCTTTCAACAGGAGGTTTTTTGGGACCTCGCTAGTAGGGTTGCACAGATACTGTTATCTTTTTGGTGCTGATACTAAGCATTTGTATGACTACTTGTACTTGTGCAAATGTTCTGATACTTGAAACCGATACCTTTACGGTGCGATTTGAGCCCACACAAAATTACGCCTTATGTAAGTTCTAACACTATCCCAAAAACAACAAAATAAAAGTTAGAGTTCCACTTTACTATTGCCATCTTGTCTGTCTGATGGTAAGATTGAAGTGTAATTGATTTTGTTCTCTAACGATTATGAAATTCCATTGTTATGAAAGAAAACACAGGTATGTTTAAACTTTTTAAGTATTACTACTATTATAAGCCATGTAGTGATCCATGTTGTGACTATATCATGAGTGATTGGCTAAGAATAATTGATTTAAGCCCCTTTCATATGGGGTGGACCTGTCAGCGGATGCGCCTGCTCAGCATGGGATCTCTCCACTGATCCCCACTGAGCAGGCGGATAACAGGTCTGTAGTAGTGGAGCGGACGCAGACACAGCCCGCTGTTTTCTATGGGGCGGTCGGATGGAAACAGACGCCTGTCCATTTCCACCCAACTTTCATCCGATCCACCGGATGGTTGCGGAATGGATCCCCATCCGTCTGATTTTAGCATACAGGATCGGATGCCAGCAACTGCCGCCGCTCCATAGAGAGCTATGGATGGTCCGATTGGGTCCGCCTGAAAAACTGACAGGCGGACCCGATTGGATTGTCAATGTGTAAGTGGCCAAAGCTGCAAATGTCTTCTTGAAATTTAAAAAAAAATGTGGCACCTATGCAGGTCTTCTAAAGTTATGCCCTGATTGCATCATACTTTAATGCCATACTCAGTTTTGGTGCCCCATACATGTCCTAAAATTAGCATGCAGCAGCTAAAATTGCAAATTTTTAAAGGCATAGTACTGTATATGTCCAGTATACTGTATGTGACTTACATTGCAGTTGTCTGCCAATACCTATCCTTCTTGTCTTATCCTATCACCCCAGTTGTAGATGACTTCAAGCTGTGTTCATGCTGTAGGAGCATTAAATACAGTATGGTCCACATGGAACAATTTCTTGTGTGAACAAGACATAACTTTGTTTCTCAGATCGTAACTGTCCAACTGGCAGCCTGAAACTCCTTTTGGACAGGACTGATCCTGCACGAAGCAATTTAGCAATCTTGTTTAAGTTTGTGTAGTGTTTGTAAAAGCAGAATTTGAGCCAGTTATAGTTAATCGCTCTTTATTATTGTTTTACATATATGATTTTACATATATGGTAAAGTTCCAAACAAACCATAATATACATGTTAGCAAATGAAGCAGGAAAGATGAATTACACCCAAAAGATCTGTTACTATTACCTTGATGTTGTCCACTACATCCATCTGTGCAGCCATTTCTATTTTAATATTTTAAATTGAATTTTCAACGTTTTGCAAATATTGAGACACGCAAACAGAGATAGTATGAAAGTTTTACGTTACATTCAGATCAACACAGTATGAAAGAGGATTGGTAGCTAGTAGGTTAATTGGTTTCTGTCTAAATTGGCCCTGATGTATGTATAAATGTGAGTTAGGGACCTTAGATTGTAAGCTCCTTGGGGGCAGGGACCAATGTGAATGTACTATATATATGTAAAGCGCTGTGTAAATTGATGGTGCTATATAAGTAGCTGTAATAAATAAATAAAATAAATAAACATAATGATACAGGTCATTAGTCTGTTTTAATATTTATAATGTGAATTAAAGTAACAATCCTAGGAATATCCCATCCCAGGAGGCATGGTTTAAGGAATGAAATAACTTAGAAGTTATGGTTGAATTAGATGGACTTTTGTCTTTTTTTTAGGCAGACTAACTCTGTAACTATATGTAATTATGTAAGAAGGGAAAATATTATTCATAATGGGCAATCTGGGGGGCAAGGAGGGATATTAAACAAGAAAAAACAGAAAAAAAGAGGAGAAAGAGGGGACAAGAGAGGAGGAGGGAAGAAAAAAAGGGGGAGAGATGGGAGATAGTTAGGGCCCAAACGTCCTTGGTCCAATCAGGGAAAATTATTTAGTGGGAAGAGGCCGATCAAAATTGACTTGTAAATGGTGTGTAACCCAAGAGTTCCAACTTTTGTGAAATGTGGGCAATCTATCATCTAAAATAGCTGTAATTTTCTCAAATGCCTCAAATAAATTGATATAAATTGGTGTATGATTGATTTAAGTTCCTCAGAAGGAACAGTAGGCTTTCTCCAGGATCCGGCAATTATGTGCTTTGCGGCATGGGTACACAATCTGAATTCCTATTTGGTACAGTCAGCTATTTTTTGTTCAGGAAAGCATCTACTGGATTTTTCCCAAGGGGTCTATTTAAAAGAGAAATATGGGTTTAAAAAACCAAACAGTTATGCTCACCTATGTAGATGCAGCATCGATCCGATGCTGCAGCTGTGTCCTGATAGTTTTACACCGAGAACTGAGCGATCAAAGACCGCTGATCACGCAGTTCTCGGGTCCGCTCTGCACAGAGAGCGGTGACTGCCAATCACCATTCTGTGCTCTGCCCCTCCAGCCCTTACAGCGCCGGGCTTTGCAGGGAGTGGGAGCAGCTGGTTTAGGCTCTCAGCAGTGCATTGAGAGGCTGAGCCAGCTGCTAGTCAGGCATCTGGTGGATCTTGACATTATTGTTGGGATCCCTGCAGAGTCTGGACTGGCTCTTTGACATTAGCTGACAGTGGGCTTTAGCCCGCTGTTGGCTGAATCTGGGTCACAGGAGTGCAGAACTAAGTGCATGCCTGTGACCCACAAGAGAAGTATGGCCAGAAAAGCTTTGGCTGCGGCTGCACTATTGACTGATATTTAAACATAGAGTGTCATAGACTACCTCCTCTGAGTATCCTCAACTACCTATTTCATCGGGGAGTTAGGATGCATTTTAGTCAATGTAAACTAATTGTTTCCATACTGTTGATTCCAGTTGTTTAAGTGGGATGAGCATAACTCTCAACATGTTTCCCAGATCATAAATCTGCTTCATCAGAAGAGGAGGAGTATTTATATTATCATAAATAATGTTAATGACACATAATAATTACAATCTAGAGATACAAAATCTTATAAATCAGGGCTTGACAAATTTGTTTTGAATCTAGGAGCCAGTTTTTTTTTAACCACTTGCCTACTGGTTACTCTTGCCCCCTTCCTGCCAGACCAATTTTCAACTTTCAGCGCTGTCACACTTTAAGCCCTGGTTCACATCCTTGCGGTCGTGCGGACCGCGATTTGTGGGGGCACAAGAGCCCATTCATTTGAATGGACTCCCGCACCCTGGAACATTTAGGGAAGAAGTCCCTGCACTACTTTGGAAATCGCAGCCCGCACAGGAACCGAGGTTCCCAGTACGGTCGCGATTTCCAGTGCGGGAGACATGCCATTAAAATGAATGGCATCCACCCGCGGGTCCCGCATTCCTCTGTGTGGGTGGTTCAGCTGCAGGTATTTGTGTGGGTCCTGCAAAGGCACCACCCTCACAGATGTGAACCGAGGGTAAAGGACAACTGCGCAGTCATGCAACACTGTGCCCAAATTAAATTTTTATCTTTTTTTTTAGATAGCTAGAGCTTTCTTTTAATTATATTTAACAACCACTGGGGTTTTTATTTGTTACAAAATACACAAAGAAATGACTGAAAATTTTAAAAAAACTTTTTTCTTCACTGATGTGTGGTGATGAGGCTGCACTGATGGGTCACCGATGAGGCTGCATTGATAGGGCCACTGATGAGATGGCACTGATGAGGCACTGGCGAGGCTGCATGGATAGGGTCATTGATAAGGCTGCAAGGGGCAACTGTTGAGGCTGCACTGATGGGGCCACCGATGAGGCTGCACTGATGGGGCACTGATGAGGCTGTACTGATGGGGCCACTGATGAGGCTGCACTGATGGGGCCACTGATGAGGCTGCACTGATGGGGCCACTGATAAGGCTGCACTGATGGGGCCACAGATAAGGCTGCACTGATGAGGCCGCACTAATGGGGTACTGATGAGGCTGCACTGATTGGGCCACTGATAAGGCAGCACTGATGAGGCTGCACTGATAAGGCACTAATAAGGCTGCACTGATGAGTCAGTGATGAGGCTGCACTGATGGGGTCACTGATGACGTTGCACTGATGGGGCACTGATGAGGCTACACTGATGGGGCACTGATGAGGCTACACTGATAGGGCACTGATGAGACAGCACGTATGGGGCACTGATGTGGACACTGATGAGGTAGCACTAATGGGGCACTGATAGGTGGCCACACTGGCTGTCACACCGCCCGTACCTGCACCGAAGTGTGACTGAGAGTCTCCCCCGGAGTGCTAGGTGTCACTGATAGCCACACAGGGGACACTTCCTGCCAGCTCTGCTCCTCCTCTGATCCGCCCCTCCTACTACTGTACAGCCCCGCATCTCCCCTAACCCACTCTTCACATTTCTGCCACTCTCCGCCCCAACAGCGCCGCTCCTCCCTACCCCTCGGCCTCATGTACATGGCAGTGACACCTGCAGGCTGTCCAGCAATGTTTCACCTGGCTGCGCTCCCCTATGCTACACTAATGGACTGACAATAGCCTGGGCACCAGTCTGTATTTTCTAGTCGCGATGGCGACCTGGTGCCTGGGATTTGTCGAGCCCTGCTATAAATAACTTTATCTTACATGTATCAAAACTTCCAACCAGTTGTTCCATGAACCAGAAATTTTTGTCCATACCCAGAGAAGAGGGGGTCCTGGAGCAACAATTTTATAAGTATTTGGGGAGCAGTAGTGCAAAGATGAACAAACCTGTTTTGTGCTAGTTTGCTGGGGGGGGAGGAATGTATCATAGAATGCACTAGGACACCTTTTTCTGGCACCGTTTTTATTTATTAGTTATTTCTGGCCATCTGTTTATACTAACTGATCTACTGTATATCCAGATCGCCATATATACCTATTGGATGTGAAATGCATTCAATATGATTGATATTCCTGTATAAAATACAGTGTATTTCCTTTAGATCTAATTCCTTTATATCCGTTACAAATATTTATAAATTGGTGCTTCAGGACCTCTTATCCCCCTCTCATCTGTTCTCAGTGTATGGAAAATGTTTATGGTTCATGGCAAAGCTGGTTGGAACTTTTGATACAAGGAGGTTATTGTATGTCTAGATTGTAATTATTATGCATCAATAACTTTAATTATGATGTATTATAGATTCACCTCTTATATCTCCTGATGAAGCAGATTTATGATCTGGGGAACATGTTGAGAATTATCTTCATCCCCCTGGAACAATCTACATCAACTGTATGGAAATAATTATTTTGCATTTGACTACAAAGGCATCTTAACTTGCTGATAAATTGGGTAGTTGAGGGTACTGTGGGGGGTATTTATGGTATGTGACATATCGAAACACTTACTGTATGCAACATATGAGATTTCTTATTTTCTATTATGGGTTTTTATTATCCCTGTGAATAAGAACTCTACACAGGAAACTAAATGTCAGAATTTATTAACTTAATTGTATTAATTTATTGTAATTATTTGGTTTACAGTAAAAACCTTTTAAAATTCATTACTTTTGTTACATTTCACCATATAATGTTGCTATGATACCATAAAAGTCCAACATTTTGTTTTCTTGTGTAGAGTTTCTGCAGAATCATGGATTGTGCACCATGGCCCATGAAGAATTTAGGTACAATTACAACGATCTCTAAATAAAATCTTTTTTTGTGTACTAACCACTTGCCTACCGGGCATTTTTACTCCCTTCCTGACCAGGCCAATTTTCACCTTTCAGCGCTGTCGCACTTTGAATGACGATTGCGCAGACATGCAACACTGTACCCCTATGAACTTCACACAAAATAGAGATTTATTTTGGTGGTATTTAATCACCACTGGGTTTTTTATCTTTTGCGTTATAAATGAAAAAAAGATTGAAAATTATGGGGGAAAAATGCATTTTCTTTGTTTCTGTTTTAAAGTGTTTCAAATAAATAATCTTTCTACACAAATTTAGGCCAAAATGTATTCTGCTACATTTCTTTGGGGAAAATAACCCAAATCAATGTTTATTATTTAGTTGGTAGGAAAATGATAAAGTCCACAAACTATGGAACTGTGTATATCTAAAAATCTCATTTCTTGAAGCCCAAAAATGCCAGGACAGTGCAAATCCCTCCCCCCCCCCCCCCCCCATGACTGCTTTTCAGAAAGTAGACAGTGTGATGTATTTAGTAAAAGACATGGCAAGTTTTTTGAAGTTTTCATTTTTGTCATAATTTTGTGGAAAATTAAGAAATTAAAAATAAATTCCACAATTTTTGTTTTACTTTTTACATACTGTCACCAATGCAGTACAGCGTCATGATATAACTGGTGCGGCAGTGATCAAGGACACTGACTGGCGACAGTATGTTTAAAGAAAACAAAAAAACACACAGGTGATTAAATTCCACTGAAAGAAAGCTCTATTTGTGGGAAAAAAGGACATACATTTCATTTATTACAGCGTTGCATGACCACGCAATTGTGAGTTAAAGTAACGCAGCACCGTATCGTAAAAAATGGCCTGGTCAGGAAGGGGGGTAAATCCTCTGGAGAGCAAGTGGTTAAGGGTGATAGCAGGGCATGCTCAGACTGCATCTGCTTTTTGCCATTAGCTCAGAACATGAATACACATTGTTAGGCCCAGTTCACACTACAAAAACGCACTCCGTATGCATTCCAGATATGTTTTTCTCACAGTTCACACCACACGGAGCTCCGGTGCAGTTTTGAAGAAATTTGCTATGTTCCAGTATGGTTCTGTGCAGAAAAAATGCAGTATGTTCTACTTTTTTGTCTGCACCGGAAACTAACTGGAACTGACTGCACTAGTGTGAACCAGGGTCTTTAGAATACATGGAAAACACTGTGCATGCATTTTTGATGCAGAAAAAAAGCACTGAATTGCATCTAGTATGAACTAGTCCTCAGACAGGGCCCTGAGTATTGTAATTATATTATAATGTTGGAATCTTTGCAAACTTTCTTTGGAGAGTCTGTTTTTGTAAACTTTTTTTTAACAGATGTGCAGATGTGGGAAAAAAACTTGGTATGCAAATCTACATTTTGCTTATTTTTCCTAATTTGCAAGAAAGCGATCCCTATAGATACCGCGGCCCTGGTCTACTGACCGTCAGCGATTGTAATGATTCTGGTGTGTTTGTTTGGGAAGAGATTGCGAACAATTTACCGAGTATTAATATCTTCTTTTAACCTATTAGATACATAATAACTCGGTAAATTACAAATAACATTTGGCAGGAAAGCCTTCAGTAAGTAGGAGTTCAGTGCTTCAGTAAGACTTCGAAATGATTTTCTTATCTTGCCATTGGATATGGTAGTGAGCTGGCGAAAACAACTGTCCACTCCTTTTGTGAAATGATTTATTTATGTTATTATAACTGCTAAGTGTATTCTAGATACAAAGTAGATAGAACATCTGGACGGTGGGCGTTGTACAAAAGCTTCAAATAAAGTTTATGCAATGTTAAAATAAACGGCCCCCCCTTTTTTAAAAATAATTATAAAATAGAATAAATAGTTATAAAATATATCGTTTTGAAGAATTTAAAAGATGGATTTATAAATTTTCTGTCAACCCAAAGATGGCAAGATTTTTTTATAAACGTACCCTTGCAGTACCCCCTGATCCCCTCCAGCACTGCAAGGGTTAAATCTAGGGGTAGAGGATTATGCTGTAATACTTACCATATTCCTTATTGCTGCAGGCTTCCAGCGTTCTTTTATTCTCTTTGATGTTACTGAAGAAAAGAGACTTTGGGTACCATTCAGTTAGTACAAGGTCAGATACCCGGTGTCCCATACTCATAAAAGGTTCTTTATTGTTTTTCCTTCAGAAGTAAAATATCCACTGCACAAAACTACTGATGCGTTTCAGCCCTTGTGGGCTTAGGTTATAGGCTTGACTATGACTAAAGGCCTCAAGAGTTGAAACGCGTCAGAGTTTTGTGTATGGAATCTTTTACTCCTGATGGAAATTCAGTAAAGAACCTTTTATGTATTGGACTCTGGGTTGCCGACCTTGTTTTAATTGGATGATTGGCTTTACAGCTTGTGGAGGCTGCGGGTTTAGAACAGGTGCTGATCTCTTATCTTCTGATTGGAATCCAACGGTAGTAGAACCACATCTCTTCATTTTGGATATTGCTTTGGGGGACCAGTCATACACCATAGTTAAAACCTGCCAGAGCTAGGAATAAGAGATTGTCCGGTGTGTTCTGTGATCTCCCAGAGAAGTGATGTTTAAAAACTCATGCCATAGAACAAAATGTAGCCATAGAACAAAATGTTCAGGAATTCGTCTCTGCCTAGTACATCTGCCCCATAGACATGAATGGCTGCACAAGGCTGTATGAGTGTGAATAAACCCATGCATGCGTACAGCTGCAACACCCCATCTGTATGCATGCACGGGTTTACGTAGGTAACGTTGGATATCCATACACAGCCACATAGAACCATTTATGTCTCTGGGACAGATATACACAGCACCTATGGCAAAAAATATGCCCAAAACATTGTATGGGCAGAGGTAGCCATGAGCATGAGTCCTAACAATTACACGTTGGTTTGCATGTACCCCATTAGCTTTAAAAAATGTATATGGTGCTAAGTTCAGTTTGACTCTCGTGTTTGAGTACCCGGTAGACATCCAAGTCTGTCCATTCTCTACGTTTAAGGCCAGCTTTAAACTGTATTCTTCTTCCGATCCTCACTGTAGATGATATAAGTAATGTAGATGTTATATGCTTCTTGACAAGTGTGAATGTCGGTAATGTGATCTTGCTACAGGCACAATATGGCGCAGGAAGGTGACCTTACTCCATTGTCCTTTTGTGGCGTCAAGCAGAAGTCACACGTTCGGTGCTGTTAATTGAAGCGCTCCTCCAGCATATTGTGCGCCCTGTATTTATAATGTGCCACTCCGTACGGTGGCGAGCAGCTTGCTTTTGTAGCCTGATTAAAAGATAGGATTAGACCCATGAATAGAGCTTTAATACTAGTCTGGAGCTGACCTTCTTTGTGCTGGATGTAAGCATATAAGGAGCATGCTCAGTCAGTGTCACGCTGCTCAGAACCAATTTCCAGCTATAACTCTCTGGAGCACAATTACTGCAGACCCTGTAACTGCCCGCTTATTACCTATGTGCATACTTAATTGGAAACCAAAATGATTGCCATAGTAAAATATTTTGTGAAAAATTAATAGCTAGATTTGCATGCATTTAATTATTGCAATCCTTTTTTTTAATACTAGCATTAAAGTACCAAATTTATTTAAGCCAGACGTTAAAGGGATCTTCACTTTTATCTAAAATGGAGCAAAGTCATGGCTTGAAGTTTGAAACAATGTAGAAATTGCATTTACATTTTATTTTCACGCTTCCATGGTTGACTAATCAGAAATAGAAAATCAACTTTTTTTTGCTGCTATCTACATTAAGCAAGCATGTGCTTTGACCATGCCCCTCTTCTCTGAAGCAAATACTCACTACTCCTACGATCCTTTAAGGCTTGGTTCAGTAAATAAAATACTCAGTACTTCTGGTTTCCAGGGAACGTGTGACTTGTGCTGGTGCTTGGTGGAAAGGTGAACATGGGCTACTGAGGGGAGTGGCATTTAAGTGGGACCGGGATCAATTTTAATGCTGCATCAATCTAACTTCAAGCCATGGGTGGCCCTGTAAGCACCATCTGGGTTGGCGGGCATTGGACATTATCATTGACATGGATCTACATCAGTGGACAATGTGATTGATGGTGGATTTTACATCATGGGATATATATATTTTTTACATTGTGTGTGTGTTTATTATACCATTGACTGTTTTTTGTGAATGTGTAGGGATACAATACAACTTGTACTTATGCACGTGGGGGGAGGCAGTATCTGGGGGCCCCATTATTCTTAAAGAGGGTTTCCAGATTCCAATACTGCCCCCTCTTGCCAGCAGACCCCCACAACAACCAGGCCAGGGTTGTAGGAAAGAGGCCCTTGTTGTCATGAACCATGAACGTGGGGGCAACAAGCTTTGCCACAAGGTACTCCCCCCCCATATTGAGGGCATGTGGCCTGGTATGGTTCAAGGAGGAGGGAGGAGCCTGCTCTTCTACTTGCCATTCCTGTCCACCCAGGCTGCATGCTTAGATAAGGGTCTGGTATGTAAGTTGGGGGGGACCTCGATTTTAATCCTTGTTTTTTTTTTAATTCTGAAATTAAAAATAAAATTAAAGAAAAACTGGAACTCTTGGCATATATAAAGGAAAAACATCTATATATCAGTTATGTACTCCTTGAAGAATTATAATGTATTTTTAAATACTTCTTTTCATAATCTCCTGAAAACCAGAAATCATAGAATGGGAATGAGGGCAGTCCGCTGAATCTTTTGCATTGCATCCCTGCTAAACCTGCTTAGGTGTCTAGGCAGTTAAGAAGAGTGGAAAACAAAGAGAACATCATCAGTGGGCCAGTGCTTATGCAGAGTCTATTGGGAAGGGTGGAGGTGAGGAGATCAACAAGGAAAGCACAAAACTGGACTTTCAGCCTGGGCTCACACTGATGTGGTCCGGAATTTGCAGCATTTTGTGTGAGAATTCCACACCGCATCAGAATAGCACCCCGTTCATGCGAACCGCTACATGTGTGTACGTTAAGTTAACAACACCCCAAATTCAGCCTGCTAAACATGGTGCAATGTGCAGAATCTGATTGCATAGCTGTGAATACCCATGCGATCCGATTCCAGTATGGACCAAAAAAAGGGTCCTGCACCTTTTTGGTGCGGGTGTGGTGTGATTAGAGCCATACAAAATGTATGGCTCCAATTGCACCGCACACAAATCGCATGTGATTTGCACAGGAATGTGGTGCGGTTCCTGTGTGAATCACATGGGATGTACCACACTTCATATATGTGAACCTGGGCTCAATTAAAAGAATTGGAATCTACTGGGACTAACTTTTTATTTTGCTGATGCAATGTTTAAAGTTAAACTCCAGGTAGATATAATAGACACAAATGAATGTAGCTTTGTATTAACTGAAAGGTAATTAAATGTATTTTTTCTACATGCAGAGACAGGGAACCAATTAGGTATGTTGTATGCAAAGGTGCTTAAAAAGCTCATGCTGATAGGAGGAAAGTTGTAGATCGAGTAGTCTGCTGCTGCTCTTTTCCTGTCCAATCAGCAGGTTGGGGGTGGGCAGGGAACACCACTGTATTACTAACTGTAAGTGGTGTCATCCACTTATCTCTGCTATGTGGTGAAGCTGTTAAAATCCCATGAATGGATAACCAGAACTACATATCCTTTGGCAACTAAATAGTTCCTTATATGCATTTCCTCTGGGTATTTAGCTGTTTGCCTGATGTTCAGTCTAAATCTAATCACAGCTTTTTTTTTCAGTTTAGAAGACTACCAGCTATGAGCTAGTAGACAGGTGCACTCGGCGCACACACATGTGCAATCGCCTTGTCCCAAATTAGCCGAACCATTGTTAAGTTAAAAATAGTGCCAAATTATTTTTATAACTGCTCCCTTGATACCATTGCCAGCTCCATCAAATGTAAGTCAGCTGGTTTTATAGTACATTCAGCTGGCACTGTCCCCTGGCGATAGCTTGGCTTATTCATGCATGCGCCAGGCCAGATGTTTCCACCGTGAAAGCCAGCCAGACAAATCTGTCTGATAGATGCAAAGGTTGAAATTGCTGCAGCATAGTGCAGCTAAAGGTCCTATTAGTGGGATTGTTGGCTCAGTTTACCTTGTTGTTACAAAGAAAGATCAAGTCATAAAAACTATTAATAAAGATAAAATCTGTTTTTTTGTCAACTTCGCAATTTCGGTAGCTTTTGTAGATATGTGTGGGGAATGGTATCTTTAGAAAGTCGGTCTCTTTTTTCAATGTTCTGAAGCCATGCAAGCAAGAAAAATATTGTTTTACTGATCGTGTTTTATAATTTTGGCAAAGGATATTTTTGGGCCACTGTTGGCTTTATCTTTATATTTTTTAGTAGGCAATTTTCAAATATTGTCCAGGAATGATGTCATAAATAGATATATGATCAGTCTGCTGTTTCTTCTAGAAACAAATCAGATTGTACCTTTTGAAGTTTCTATTATGAACTGGAAAATAATTAAAAGCGGAAATTGGATACCAGGGTCCAAAAGAACAGTTTTTTGTAGCCTTTTGGTTCAGTACTGATTGAGTACACTCCTTTATAATCCCTTGTTTAAGAGTGCATTTTGGTGGACCTTACAATAAATTACAAAGTCAACTTATTGCATTAGACCTCTTCCCATCTTAAATTGCTGCACAATAACTGAAAAAACAAAAATTGTGAAAAAAGATTTTAAAATATAATTACCGTACAGCCAACTTCCACCTGCAGAAATTTTCCTGCACCGTGCTGGATTGTATCCCCATGAGAATTCTCCTCAGCATTTTGCAGGAGGGAGACACCTGCACCAGTACGGACATCGGCTATAAGGTAAGTATGTTTTCTAACTTTTTTCATACAAATGATTTGCACAGCTTATGTAGGGATTTGAAATTGGGGAACTTATAATATAATAAGTAGAATTTGTATTTTACAGCAATGCCCAATATCAGTGAGGCATGTCCAATCTGTATAAATTAACTTTATTGGTAAGTTGCCGAAAAGAACCTGTCCTAGTCTTCAAATAAGTTTTTTTTTATGCCTATAAAGAGCAATGAATCCTAGATCCAGGTTGAATACAAGTCATTCACTTCTCCTCAACTCCAGATGAAGCCCTGCCACTTCCCTGCACCAAGCCCTTCCTCCTGTCATTCAGATGCCAGTTGCTGATAGAGGCTCTTGCATTTGCGAGTTACGTAACATAATGCAAGGCTTAATGCCAGTAGAGATAATGCTTCATCCTAACTTGCTTATTTAACATTTTTATTGTTACCTATAATTTTTTTTTATGTTTATTCTTTATTACTTTTTTAAACTCCAGATTAAGCCCTGCCACTTCCCTGCACCAAGCCCTTCCTCCTGTCATTCAGATGCCAGTTGCTGATAGAGGCTCTTGCATTTGACAGTTTCGTAACATAATGCAAGGCTTAATGCCAGTAGTGATGATGCTTCATCCTAACTTGCCCATTTTACATTTTTATTGTTGCCCATAATTTATGTATTGTTTAGTCTTTATTACTTTTTTAATTACCTTTCATTCCTCCTTTTTATGCTTTTAAATGTTACTGTCACTTTTTTGATCCTCCCATGTTTTGAAAATCAAACGTGAACTGGAATACATAGACACCACATTTCTGAGCTTGGAAGTGAGACATGCTTTATCAGCCTAAGGGCTGCATATCAACAGTCAGTAGATCTGGAGATACAGTGTAAGCAGCTGACTTTATACGAAGGTATCAACATTTACTATAAAAATCAACCTTGCCTCTATATCTTCCACCTCCTAAGTGTAGCTTTTGTTTAGCAAGGGTGCTCCTTACATTAAAGATCCAACTGACGGGCAGAACCAAGCTTGGCTTTTTAGGTTATAAATCAAGACCTCTATATTGTATTACTTCATCTGAAAATATTTTTTGGGCCTGCTAAAATTATTACATTTGATTTTTTACTAAAGGCAAAGATGTGAATACCTCATCAGCCAGTTCTGTTATCCAGGCACCCTGTCAGACAGCATAGATACATCCTCGACTGAATTTTCTCAACTGAAATCAAACCAATAAAGCTCGGTCAAAGACTGTGATTGGTTTGTGAAGGAGCAGCAGCTCACTGATGAGGTCATCCCTGTGCTGTCTCCCTCAGTAATCTAACTTTGTTAGCCCAACAGCACTATGACATGCAGTAATACCTTTTTGTGAGTTCTGCCTAATGTAAGGCTAGTACACTTGTGGAAGTTTGTTAGACATTTTTAGTTTTAAGAACATTTGTTCAGTTTTCGAATTATTAGTGGTGTCAGATTGACGTTTGTTTTTAACTGCAGTGATGAGAAAACTCGAAAAAAAACAAGATGGAACATTTTTTTCGAACAAACAAATTTCTAACAGCGAATGTGGTTTAATTCAGGAAATTATATTATATAATTATATTAATTCCAAAACTGAATGTTAAAAGGGAATTAAATAAAATTTTTAAAGCGGAGTTCCACTCACCTGTCAAAAAGTAAAAGTCAGCAGCTACAAAAAGTGTAGCTGCTGACTTTTAAAAAACATCCACTTACCTGTTCCTTGGTCCCTCGGTGTGTGTCCCGCAGCCGTTTCACCAGCTGTCCTGGATTCCAGGAGGCCGGCATCTTCAGTGTGGGCACCCGGCTATGATAGCTTGCGGCTTCACAGCCGGGTGCCTACTGCGCATGCGCGAGTAGCGCTCCGCTTCATGAATGGTCCTGTAGTCTTCTGGGACCTGTCACGTGTCCCAAAAAGACAACAGGAAGGGAGGAAGGGAGGACACCTTCCGTTTTCGATCGCCTAGGCAATTGGACCGGAAATGGGAGCGGGTACCTGTCAAATACGGGTACCCGCTCCCCCCGCCCCCCAAAGGTGCCAATCCTTAATGGGGAGCGGGGAACAGTCCTTAAAGTGGAACTTCCCCTTTTGGATGGAGCTCCGCTTTAAGTAATGGGAATTTTTGTACAAGTGTTGTAACAAATGTTCATTAAAAAACTAATAGGGCGTGACCAGTTTTACTGTTTTACATGAAGCATTTCCGTGATGCCACTAATTTCTAGCTCATCTTAATTGCATGTATTCTCCCCATTTGAAAACAGGAGAGATGTTTTACTTCTTGCGGTCATCTGGGAATTTTTTTGTAGATAGGTATATATATATATATTCCTAGATTGTAAGCTCAAAAGAGCAGGGCCCTCGATCCCCTCATGTTTTGTATTGTATTGGTATTGTTCTGTCACATGTTCTGTCCCCCTCTGTAATGTACAGCGCTGAGCGAACTATTGGCGCTTTATAAATACTGTATAATAATAATAATAATAATAATATATGTCTTTCAAAAGAATTAAAAAATTTAGCTTGCTTTTAACAGTTTAGAATGAATGGACTTTACCAAATGAAAACCACATACACTGTTCAAGAAAAAAATTCCATTCTGCATGTTCAAATTTTCCCATCACTGCAGTTGAAAAACATTGATTTGACCCCACTAACGATTAGAAATTTGTAACTAAATGCTATTAGTGTATGGTCAGCCTAATACCAAGATAACAGAGGCAGTGCCATTGTCTTTGGAGCCCAAATGTATTAGCTCTGTTCTCATTTTCAGAAGAGGAGGCATTGTATAAAAAATGATTTTTGCTGTCTTACGTTCAGAATGCAAAATGTAATTATTTCAATATAACTAAAATATCTGCCTACTCTCTGCTTTAAACAGTATGACTCTTCTTAATTTGGAAGTAAACATGAATGCTTTTATATTGTGTACTCAATGACATTTGGGACAAAAGAGGGGCAGAGGGATCTGGGTACAAAAAAGCAACTATCCTTTGAAAACAGAGACAGTGGAGAGCTTAGTGTAGGAGTATAGTAATGACCGCTTGAGACATACTAACCTGTCTCTGCAGCCTAGTGCACCCTGTACCCCCAAGCTCACGCAAAAACACACGTTTTAGGCAAAGCTTTTCTGATCATGTCTTATGCAAGTAATGCGAAAACATTCATAATAGAGATGCGGTTTTGTGTTTTTCCCAGTTTTTTTAGTGGGCATAGAGCCACAAAATGCTACGTTTTGGGTTTTTTTTTAACAAAAATGCAGCTATTAGATGTGAACTAGTTTAAAAGGAATGAAGTTATATTGCAGTAAAGTAAACAAGTGTGATTCACCCTTAAAGTGGATCTTCACCCCTAAAGCAGATCTTCGCCCTCCAGAGAATCTTCCCTCCTCTCCACCCTTCCTCCCCTCCACTGCCATAATCGGGATGGGGTTTTTTTGTGTTTCTTTTTTCCTTTAAAAAAGTGCAGTCCCACTCCCCCTGCATGTCATTCACCTAGGCCGGGTGTCGGCAACCCGCGGCTCCAGAGCCGCATGCGGCTCTTTTTCACCTTTGCTGCGGCTCCGGAGCACACTGCCCACCAGGTGACAGGCAATAGGGTTGCCATAGCTCAGTGGTCGGCAAGCCGCGGCTCTTTTAACCTCCCTGGCGGTTTTCCCGAGTGTAGCTCGTGGTAGAATTTCTATACCACGAGCTACACTCAGGCTTACCATGCGGCGCTGCTCTGGGGGTCCCTGCAGCACTTACCTTGTCCTTCGTTCCCGCGATGTGTCCCCTGCAGCGTCCCCGGCCATCTCCTCCGGCCGCTGCCGGCATCCGGCTTCTGTGTTCCGGTCCCCGTGACGTCGGGACGTACGGGCGCCGCCGGCGGCGGGAAATTTAAAAAATTTAAAAAATGTCTTTTTTTTTTTTTTTCAATTTTCAATAGTAAAACATTGCTGTTTCATCCCATTTCACATACATATTGTCCCTAGTGCTTTGTCCTGTGCCCTGCCTGCATTTTGTCTGTTCTTTCTGCCTGGAAACTCAGAAAAGTCCATGGCGTCCAAAAAGCGTCCCTTTAGGTCAAAAGCGGTTTTAGACCGGCTAGAGAACAGCGATAGCAAATCAGAACCACTTGCAGAATTGAGTGATAATGATTTGTGGGGAAATTTTCCTAAAAATTACAGCCTACAATAAAAAACTATTTCCATGCGAAAAAATGGTACCGCTTTCAGCACAAAAAATCGGAAGGAATCATACCGCCAGGGAGGTTAATGCAGCTCTTCTGTGTGCCGGGCGCCCGCTCCCCTCCCTCCTCTCGGGCGGCCGCCCCAAAAGTCAGGACTCTGCAGCTAGCCTAGCAATGGGCAAACTACGGCCCGGCGGACCTTATAATCCGGCCCGCGGAGCGTGGCAAACATTGGCTGTCAGGATGTAGGCGGGGCAGCGTGACGAACTCCTCTCCTCTCACAGTCCGCCCTGAAGACCAGAACTGCGCGGGAACACGGCGAGAGGAACGCGCGGAGTACAGGTAAGTGAATTGACACAATATGGGGATGAATTACTATAGGGGGGATGAATTACTATATGGGGGATGTATTTTCAGTTTTAAAAATGTGGCTCTCAAAATAAATTTTAATCGTGGTTTTGGCGAGATTTGGCTCAGTTGAAAAGGTTGCCCACCACTGACCTAAGGCTATGATTGTGATTATGACGATACACTGTGGCCCTGATTAACCCTTTGCTTACTGGGCCCTTAAACCCCCTTCATGACCAGAGCGCTTTTTGCAATATATGCAGTGTCGGATTTGTTTTAAATGCTGCAATGGTTTTGCGGCTCCCAGTCTTTTTTTCCCTCTCGGAAACGGGTCCAAGTGGCTCTTTATGTCTTAAAGGTTGCAGACCCCTGACCTAGGCAAATGTCATGAAGGTCCTCCCTTTGCCTCCTGGGATATGCACATCACATATCCCAGGAGGCATATTGCTTCATTCAGAAAGGAGGAGGCCTAGCATTGTATCATCACCCACCCAGAGGATCCAGCATTGTTCCGCCAACGCTCATTTCTTTGCCTCCAGGTTGATTGTGACATCATCAAGAGGCATGCCAGCTGAACCAGGAAGAGACACCGGACCTCTTGATGATGTCACACTCAGAGGATCCAACATTGTTCTGCCACAATCAACATGCCAGTGCGGGACTGAGAGGTGGCGGAACAATGCTGGATCCTCTGAGTATGACATCATCAAGAGGCCCAGTGTCTCTTCCTGGTTCAGGTAACATGCCTCTTGATGATGTCACAATCAACTTGGAGGCGAAGAAATGAGTGTTGGCGGAACAACACTGGATCCTCTGGGTGGGTGAGCATCAGAGATGTGCTACCACCCAGTAAAAGGTAGGGGCAGGGAAGTGGCATGGGAATTGGGCCAAGGGGGCTGGGGCCAACGATCCTCTTTTTTTAGCCTTCTTAGTCCAGCAGTTCTTGAATAAATTTCAATTTTTTTTTTGTTAAAGGAGTACTAAAGTAACATTCATTACTTTAAAGTGGTTGTAAATCTCAGACATTAAATATGAAAACAGCATATCCCTCTAGAGTGGGTACTTTATCAATTAAGTGCAGTAAGTGTCATTTCTGTCTACTGCTTCATTCCTCTGCTATCTGCATGAATGACTTCTGATCTTTTCCTGACACCGAGAGAAAAATGGTGACATGGGAGGAATGGTACCTTTGTCTCTGTGTACTGTGTGCAGGGCTGTGGATAAGGGGGTACCACCAATCCTCCTGTACGGGGCCCAGACAGCTGGGTGAATCAGATGTGGGTAGGGAGGAACAGGGGATCTGATCCCCTGTATTGCTTTCTCTGCAGCAGCTGAAAGCCAGCTTCCTCTCCTCTCCCTCCCACTAGCTTTCAACTGCTGCAGAGAGAGCCACACAGGACATCTGTTCCAGTAATTGCCCCCTGCTGCACCCATCACCCTCCCTGTGCACATGTTTCCTTCTTCTGCTCATGCCCCCCTCCTTTCCTTCCCATCAGCAGCTGCAAGCACACAATAGGATGGAGAAGGGTCCAGTAAATATGTCACATTTACCAGCCCCGTACTTTCTTGAACGAACATAATGAGCGATCGGTACCAATCATTCGCTGTGTTCATTCATAACTGAAGCATTGTAAACTTTTTTTTTTTTTTTAGGGAGGCCCTGTCAGGTTGGCTGTATGGGACCCCATGGTTTCTAACAGCAGCCCTTGCTGTGTGCATGAGGGGGGTGTCCCTTCCCTCCAGTCAGCTCTCACTGAGCTCTGAAGAGTGTGATTTCAGAACCATTGAGAAAACAGTGAACTTTGAACATTTGTACAGACGAAATGGTAGCAGATAATACGGTACAACCCATTTAGCTGGATTTGTTTAATTTCTGTGTATCACTTGAGGCCAGTCACTTCACTGGGTACATGTAATTGTTTACAACCACTTTCAGTAAAAATAAAAAGCATTAATCACTAACTCAAAACACTGTTTTTGAATCATTTAGTATGGTTGTATGCATATCCACAGACCATCTGCTGTTTTGTGGCTCTTTATAACAGCCAGCAGGGATGGAGGGTGCTTCTTGCTGATTGCGCAAAAAAAAAAAAAGAAAGAACACATCCTTGGATGTCCTTTAGACATGCATACAGGAAGTGAGCTGGGAAATTGGTTGCTTTATTAAATTCTATCTATTCTAAATATCAGACCTGCTTCTGGAATATTAATCAAGCAACTGATCAACATAGCTAAATGCTGCACCATCCAGTGGCCAGCAGGGAGGAACATGCTCATCTATAGGGATGCCAGGGATGTGCTCTTTCACTCAGGCTCATCAAACCTCATTACTTAAATTCTCTGCTCTCAGTGCATCTGAATGTGTGGCTACAAAGGAAGGTATTAAGAGAGCAGAATGAATAATAGACACAGGCATATAGGAAGTTAATGCAGATAAAGATCTCTTGAATGATTCTAGGATATTTATGAGGACTAAATGAACATAGGATTTTAAAGAAACAGGAAGAAACAATTGAAAATTCATACTTGAAGCATACATGTAAATTTTTGTGTTCTTTCACTTTAGTTATGTTTTAAATCTGAACTCTAGGCAGATATAAAAGATGCCAGTGAATGCAATGTGGTTTTTGCACGCAGTGTAAGTATTTGAATGCGACTTGATATCAATCTCTTGCAGTTTCTGTACAGCAGTGCAGGAGGGATAACCAGTACAAAAGACTCAATCAGTTCATATCTGACAACGAGCATGCTGATAGGAGTAGAAACCAGAGTGATGAGCTCATCACTGTGCTACTTCTTCTTTTCTGTCCAGTCACAGGCAGGGGTGGGTCAAGAGCAACCTGGGCACAGCAGAAATGTAGTACATGATGCTGGCCATCAGACTGAGGACACCTAGCGCCAGAAAAAAGTACAGCATGGAAAACTTCTGAATTGAATCTGAAAGCAGATTTTCTTTTCTATTGTTTGATTATTTATTTTTATTGTTGCTTTGGCTGGTGTTCTGCTTTAGATTTTATTTTGTTGTGTTAAAAATATTTTCAAATGTTCTTACGAATGGTTCCAGTGATATAACACATGCTTTAACTATCACCTGTACAACATACATTTTCCCCAAGCTTTGAGGGAGAAGACAAAAATGTAAAATCAATAGAAGCTCATATTCAGGTCCAGAATGTAATTATAGCGGCACCATGTGAATAATGGCCATAGTGAAATGTCGTTTTTGGCCGATGTTCAGCGTAAACGCACTTTTAGGATCACAGAAACTTCCTTGATGTGTCAGTGATCCTATTTTTAATTTTCAGTGATTTAATCTTTCGTAAATCCCCCTAGCACTTTGGAGTCCCCATCTGTTCTTGCGATTAGGGCTCTGGGTTCTGTCCTTGTCTATAGCGAGCCGTGTGAAGTGGAAACTTCACCTATAGCAGTTGGCAGATGGAGGCAGAGGTGAATTCTTTTAGAAGTTATTCACTTTTTTTTATTAACCTGCTGAGAACTGCCAAAATTCTTCTTATGAACAGCCACAACTTTTATTTGGGAGGAAACGGCGAGTCAGGGCAGGTTTAAAAATGCATGAAAAGAAACATAGTTTGCTGAGACATTTCCAAATCATTCCAGATTACAACACTCACTCATAGTGTAGCTAAAATACAATCTGATTTTTTTTTTTTTACTGTTAACAATTGTAGCAACAAGTATCTAGATAGTTACAGTTATTGGCCACTTTTTAGTTAAAATTTATTTAAACCCAAGAAAAAAATGTGTTATTATTGAATCTTAGTCTTTAGATGTGATGGCTGCATTAGTTTTCATTTTGTACACTTTTCATACTCTTTATTTTATCTTTGTAATTATGCCATTAACACACTCCCTGACCTAGGGTGACAACTTTACTGAACAGCATCATTATTCTAGGAAAGGCCCAAGACAACATAACACCTCCCTCTCCTCTCCATAATAAGGGAGGTGTTCTGTAGTCCATGGAGAAAACAATGCAAACTGAGAACAGTCCAGAGGCAGCAAGCGCAGGGAATTATTCCAAGATTTCTGAATGGATGAACTGCTATTGTTCTGACCAAACAGTTATAATAAAACACCTTCAATGGTAAATTTAAAGCAGACTTACACCCCACCCCCCCCCCCCCAGATCACCTATGCCTCCCAGCTCTCCCGCCCACTCCACATTTTTTCCCTGTTTTTTTTTTTGCTTGATTACTACTTTTTTCATACCTTATACCTGGCCCTGCTTCTGCCCCCCTACCACCATTCTCGCCTAGGCAAGAATGACTTGTGCCTGCTGCCTCAGTCTCCTGGGATTCCATGTCACATATCCCAGGAGGTTGCAGGAGTAGGTCTGACAGCAGCCGGGAGCTAGGGCTGTGCATGTCATTGGAGGCCCTTTGGCTGAAAGCAGAAGAAGCAGACGGCTTCTGATGACTAAGGAGTACCAAGATGGTGACGCAGTACCAGGGCTGCTGCCCCTAATCAGCGGCGTACAGCAGGGTAACACTAGATCCGCTGATTGGGTGAGTATCTGAATTGAGGGCAAGCCTTGATAAAAGGTAAGTGGGGATAAAAGAAAAAAATTGCAGATCAAATTAGCAGATCAAAAGTGAGCAAATATGAGAAATTGACTGATTGAGTTTAAATTCACTTTAAAGTTACTCAGTTGCTAAACTAGATATGTAAGTAAAAGGTCTCCCTGTATGGAAGATAATAGATACTTACCTCTCCTGCTGCACAGGCCACCAAACACTGCTCTTTTTAAGGGAAATCATCTCCTGAAGTGTATTCAGACGCCGACACTTCCTGGAGTGTCAATTTCTTGGTTCGCTGCTGTGCTCAGCAGTTCCTGCTGTTGACCCCTATGTTATTACAGGGCACAGAAGTGACATAGGCATCAGCAGAAGGAACCACAAATTGCTAAACTAAATATGTAAGTAAAAGGTCTCCCTGTATGGAAGATATTAGATTCTTACCTCTCCTGCTGCACAGGCCACAAACACTGCTCTTTTTAAGGGAAATCATCTCCTGAAGTCTATTTAGACACCGACACTTCCTGGAGTGTCAATTTCTTGGTTTGTTGCTGTGCGGTGCCTGCTGTTGACCCCTATGTCATTACAGGGCACAGAAGTGACATAGGCATCAGCAGGAGGAACCACAGATTGCAGCAGGGGACCAGGAGGTTGACACCAATGCCAGTTACACATGGCTGCAAATTGGGCAGGTTCAGCTGGGACCAGACAACCTTTGATCCATGTATGGGCAGGCTGGTTGTACACAACCTATCGATACAACCAACCTGTTGGAAAATGTTCGCCTGAGCAGCGCTGAGACTGCCAGGCATTTGAGGAGCGTCACCATAGACTTGAATAGGAGGCTTTGAAAGGCTTCAGCTCCTCCTGACTGGACATAAGGCGTCAATTTTGACGCGACGCTAACGCTTCCATGTGGACAGCACTGTGTGCTGCCATGTGTATCATTTTCATAGGTGTTTGAAGAGCATTAAAAACGCCTTTCAAACGCCTGCTTTCCACGCTAGTGTGAACTGAGCCTAATAGAGGGGAAATCTTCCAGTAGGGACACTGGTTCTATTGACAAGCAGGGAGTCTCTCACCCAGGAAGGATTTCCTCTCATGTCCTGTTTTTGCTATGGAGCAAGAAGTGATCAGGAATCCAAAAAAAACTGTTTTGCCTTTAGTTCTACTTTAAGATTTGTGGAAAGTGAAAGTAGTCAGTGAAAACTTTTATTGGGAAATAACAGAACGTGTTACAGCTGGAATGTTTGGAAAAGTATCAGAAGTATTTCACTCTGTAAAGACCTCTAAAGAATCTCGCCTGACATGAGTACCCTTCTGGCTCTAAAAATAATAAATATGCAGCGCTAAGACAATAGACATATAACATAAAATAATAATGTTGATAAACTCTAATACAGAAATTAGTGAGCACAACTAGGGCGCATAAATAGTGGGGTGAAAGTTACGTCTTGTTATGACGTCACAAAATGTCAATAAAACATAGATGTTGGTGACATAGGTGAATATCACCTAAAATGACAGTTCTTAAATGAGGGTGATCTGTGCTCCATGCTGGGAACTTCAGGTGCGGTACGCCAATGAGACCATGCACTTACCAGAAGCACATATTAAATGCGCAAAACAAAGAGGATTGTCCTATAAAGGCCATCAAGGTCTGGTCTAGGGTTGCGATGTCATCAGGGTCAGTAATGGCTCCTAAGGATGGTACTGCTCACACCCAGGGGTCATACACCACTAACATAACCAACCGAACAGCTCCAAGATAGAGACCCAGGTCCAGATAGAGTTCCACCTTGTAAGGCTCAAAATAGCCAAGGAACAGATAGATGCTTGATAGTGTAGTAAGCCTTTATTATGTGACAAACTAAAATTCCAGATAGTAGAACTCACATGTATGCATACAGCAAACTTGCAATAAAGATGGCCGCCGACCTTGCTTGCGGCTGTCTGCGGAGTGACGTTACGCCACAGACGGCAGTAAGCAAGGCCGGCGGCCATCTTTATTGCAAGTTTGCTGTATGCATACATGTGAGTTCTACTATCTGGAATTTTAGTTTGTCACATAATAAAGGCTTACTACACTATCAAGCATCTATCTGTTCCTTGGCTATTTTGAGCCTTACAAGGTGGAACTCTATCTGGACCTGGGTCTCTATCTTGGAGCTGTTCGGTTGGTTATGTTAGTGGTGTATGACCCCTGGGTGTGAGCAGTACCATCCTTAGGAGCCATTACTGACCCCGATGACCTTGCAAACCTAGACCAGACCAGACCTTGATGGCCTTTATAGGACAATCCTCTCTGTTTTGCCCATTTAATATGTGCTTCTGGTAAGTGCATAGTCTCATTGGCGTACCGCACCTGAAGTTCCCAGCATGGAGCACAGATCACCCTCATTTAAGAACTGTCATTTTAGGTGATATTCACCTATGTCACCAATATCTATGTTTTTATTGACATTTTGTGACGTCATAACAGAACGTAACTTTCACCCCACTATTTATGCGCCCTAGTTGCGCTCACGTATTTCTGTATTAGAGTTTATCAACATTATTATTTTTTGCTATATGTCTATTGTCTTAGCGCTGCATATTTATTATTTTTATTGTCTACTTGAGGTGTGGAGGTTTGCCTTTATATGCTAGCTGCTTGTACGTTTATCTGCACTCGCAATTACCTTATTTATATTGTATACCCTTCTGGCTCTGCTCTTCCAAGCACTAGGCAAGTTTTAAAAAAAAATAAATAAGTAAAAAATTGTACAAACATGTAAATGTAGAACAAACAGGACTTGGGACAGAACATTTTTGTGAGGCCCAGGCCTGCCCGGCACATGGGAGTTCTAATGACTGTGTAGCAAGAAGCACTTGCTGACAGTCATCTCGTTTGCAGCACATGGATTTGTTTATATTACATGATATGCTGACTCAGAGGACCGTGTTTGGCGACGTGATCTGTTGTATTGTGTCTCCAGAATTGTCTGTTATGTATTCTTTCTATCTGTAGCTGCAGTGTGTTTTGGGTAGAGTGGAGAAGGGTTAGATCCTGCTCTCTATCTCCCTTGTCTCCTCCTCCCATGCTCACCTCCAGGATTTCTCCCATCCTCTGGAACTCCCTTTCCAAATGTGTCCGACCAGGGGCGGACTGACAACTCATGGGGCCCCCAGGCAATAGGGGATCATGGGGACCCTGTGTCCTTGACCACACTCAAACCACACCCAAAAAAGCCTATGAAAGGTACCAGAGACATCTCACGGGGCCCCCTACTGAACCCGGGCCCTTGAGCAGTGCCCGAGTGCCCAAATAGTCAGTCCGCCCCTGTGTCCGACTATCTCCATCTCTGTCCACTTTTAGTCCTCATGCACACTGGACGTTTTTACAGCTGCTGTTTTTGGCTTTTGACGTTTTTTGACGTTTTTTTTCTACAGCTAGTAAATCCCCCAGCATATTATCCTATGTGTCCATGCACATATAGACTGTAATTAACGTTTTTTGGCTGGTAAAAAACCCCAGGACTAGTGGGTTTCTAGAGCAGTTTTTTAGCAGTAAAAACACTCTAGCGCTGAAAAACGTGGCGAAACGCAATTAAATGCCACAAACTGGCATTTTTGGACTTATTTGACCAAAAAAACATTATTTTTTTGGTAAAAAACCCCACTAAAAAATGCAGGAAAACGTCGCTAAACGCAACAAAATTCCGCTAAACGCTACTGCTAAAACGCTAAAAAAAGCTTTTTAACGTGACTTTACACACTTTTTTTTAGCTCTTCCAGTTCCTCATGCTGTCCAGAGCCTTTTTTCATCATGAAAAATGCATGCAAAGCATTTTCAAGGTACTCAGATGGACAAAACACTGAACACAGTATGTTCCTACCAAGCTTGTCACACATTGTAATGACCAATTCAAACCTCAGACCTCTCCCACCCTTGGAAACAAAAGATATGTTAATGCCCATTCACACCTCAAACTCCTCTTGAAGACCCCCTGCCAGGTGGCCTTACTGACTCACTCCACCAGACACCTTTCCCACCCTTGGAAACAAAAGAAATGTTAATGAGCAACTCACACCTAAGCTAATCTCAACACATACTGCTGTCTCTGCTTCTACTCTCAGTATTTCTCTGAAACAGTCTGAAATAGTTAATAATTTACAATTTTCAGTGCATTCTGGGCATTTGGGAGGTTCTCCTGTGCTTATTTTTGAAAAAACGCTTCTAAACGCAAACACGCATACATGCGCATAAACACGTTATGCAAATGTGGCTAAACAGACGTTTTTTAACCTACGTTTTCCATCAGTCCGTTTCCATCTTTAAGAAGTATCCCATGTACATGGGGCCTTAGATGACCTCTGAAAACTCATCTGTTCAGAGAGGCCTATACTGCCAGCACCTAACAACTGTACATATATTTTGTCCATCAGCCCATCCCCCACAGTTTTGTATCTCTAGACTCTCCCTCTTAGATTGTAAGCTCTAAAGAGCACTCTGAATCCTCCTGTATTATTTGTATATTTGTAATTGTACTGTCTGCCCTCATGTTGTAAATCGCTGCGTAAAGTGTTGGCACTATATAAATCCTGTATAATAATATATAATAATATATATATAATAACCTCTGTCAGGAAGACAGTTTCTGTACTTTTATAATTAACTTTTGTCCTATCATCCTGTTTATAAAAATCTGCAGCTATTTTATTTTCTGTTTTTCATTATTTCCTTGTTGTCGCAGCAAAATCCATTCTCCTAAACTAGACAGACTAGGCAGATAGAAACGCACCTCAGAGATTTAGGGTGTACTATTACAAGATGATCCGTACCATGGCCAAGCATGTTTGATTCTAGAAGTCCAGTTCATTTGACTAGTGTGAGTGCTCCGCATTGTGCTTGGCGGCCGTTCAGCATACAATGGCCCAGTTGAAGAGGTGGGTTCGGGCACAGTTCAGTTAAACTTGAGCACAGGATCACTTTCGCCTTGTTTTATCACGGTTTACATTTTTGAGGTTGTATTCCAGATGTGCAGAGAGAGATCATACAAGTGCTTATAGTATAACATTTGATTAGGAATGGCAGATACAGATAACACATGTAATAATATTAGATAATATAATAAGAATATGTAACTAAAGATGCCTTTTTTGCCATGGAGTCCCCCAACTTACACGATAATCAGACCCAGGCGCATGCTCGTCCTGGTAGAGACAAGTTTTGGCTGTGGTATATTGGGCTGATGTGTAAGGAAATGACCAATCGTAGCTGTTTGGACAGTGATATCACCTTTTAAGGATATAGCCAACATTCTGGAAAGGGCCTAGTGGGCCATCCTGGTCAGTGGTGTTGCTATGGGGGTGCAGACCGCAGCCGGGTGATACTTGCCGGAGGGTTGACACCAGAGGTAGACGTGGACTGACCATTCGGTGACAGTGGAGGGGAGCGGAGCAGGAGGCGGCAGCAGCGATAGCCTCTGGAATCAGAAGCAGCTCACTTATGGTAGCAGAGCGGGTTGGAATCCCGGGCTGTGATCGTGCCTTATTATACAGCTGGTGATGAAGCCAGTGGTGAGAGTCTATAATAATAGGTGGCAAGAATAGAAACCAACTCCTTCACCACGGCTGTGATCAGGGAACTCTGCTGATATAATTATAAAGATTACTAATAAGATTTTGTTTGGGGGGGGGGGGTAATCTCCCAGTATAGGTTTGAGGATGGAGGAGTCCCCTATTGTAATATGGGGGGATAGAGGAACCCATCCCTTTCACCCCCTCTCTCTCACTCCTCTCCATCCCATTCCAACTCTATCTCACCCCCCCTCACCCCGATCTCTCTGTCTCTCCCTCTCTCTCTCCCTTACCCCCCTCTCTTTCCCCCCTCTCACCCCCCTCACTCTGTGAGCCCTCTCTCTCTCACCCCCCCTTTCACACCTCCCTCTCTCTCTCGCCTCCCCATAAACCCACTCTCTCTGACACCCCTCTCTCACCCCCCTCTCTGTCTCACTCCCTCCTCACTCTTTCCCCCCCCTCTCACCCTCCTTCCCCTCCCTCTCTCCCCTTCTTCCATTTCTCTTCTTTTCCATCTCCCCATCTCTTCATCTCTCTTTTCCTTTTTTCTCCCCCCACCCCCTGCTTTCTCTCTCCCTCTATTCCCTCTTCATTTGTAAGTTTCTGTCATATTTCAGGTTCTTTGTAAATAAATGCACAGTAAATTTCAGTTGTGGGGGGTTGGCAACCCTTTCAGGAAGGAGCTGAGTGGGAGCTGAACATCTGCGGCTCAATTTTTGCCGCGGCGCTAGTGGTGGTTGTTTTAGGGGGAGGGGGGTTTACACTGTGTTTTACCTCACCAGGTGACACTAACCCTAGTGACGTCACTGATCCTGGTCAGTTTGTAAGGACATTTCTATAACATGAAGTCATTTACGGTGACCTAGCTTAGAATTCATTCTTAGATATTGTGAGCCAATAGTATTAAGAAAATAGGAAATTCCCCCATTAGGCCTGTGGCAAAGTATCTCAATGGAGGTGATGGCATAAGTCTGTTCAGACCTGACACATTATGAGTGCAAGAGATTAGGGGAGGGGGGCAATCATGCTTGGGTATGGAACAAGGCAACTGTGCCTAGTATGAGTATGCCCTTAATGATCTCCCATTCCAGACCACAGTTATTCCATTATTGTCAGTGTTTGTATGCTAGACATGTGTTTAAAACAATTTTTTACCAAAAAAATACTTAGTACCCTCAAGAGATACAGAAACATGGACTGGTACCCCATGGCTACAGAGCCACAAGTCTGTTGAAGATAATGGCCTATATCTCTTCAGCTTCAGGCATGTGCTTAAAGAGGTGTCACCCCTTCCACCAAAATAATATGACTTCCCTGACAAAAAAACAAGTTTCTTCTGAGGGGCACCAGGATCTTACCTCGGAATGTGATGTGCAACTCACCTACATGGATAATCTGGATTCTGGGGGGTCCAGTAATTATGACGTATGTTACATTTGCTACAAATATTGCAATAGTTGAAAAATTCAATTTTGATGTACTGATAATTTTTACAGTCCCTTTTCATTTTAATGTGATTAATTTTGCCGTTTTACTAACAAGTTTAAAAAATACCATGACTTTGTGACAAATCACCAGCGAAGCACAATCTTAATGAGGGGCTATGGTTTTTTAGACTCATTTTGTCTGTTTCCCTTGAGTAAAACTACTTGTCTGAAGAGACCTTTAGTAAGACCACACTGTACATGTTTAATAAAGCTTTAAGACTTTCTAATATCAGTTACTTGTTTGAAAAAAATAAAACTCGGGAAGGAAGGCTGAACTTTGTGCCATAACAAATACTAATGCTGAATCATGAATCCGGCTGTTGGAGAAACGAAAGGGGTGGCTCAATACAGGAAACTGATAGGCAACACTGAACTTTAATAACCTAGCTTTTCCAGGGGTATTTTGTATTGTGTTGTTGTGTGGGCCATAGAGCTACAAATTCAGAATGCAGTAGATAAAACATTATTTTAAGGTGGATCTGTACTGTATTAGTTGCCATTTCTTCCATGATCTTGCACAATATATACAAAAAACCATGAAATACACCTTATAGCTAAATGTTTGTGGACACCTGACCTTCAACCATACCTATATGGCTAAACATGGTTGAACACCCCTCTAAATGATTGCGTTTAGATGTTTATAGTAAAGGTGACTGTGAATGCTGTAGCATATAAAAACATTTTAGACACCAGTGAACGCTCACCTTTCTGGCAACAGTTTGGTGAAAACCAGTTAGTGTTCTTGAAAACATAACCTGTATGGGCTTTTTGGACATTCTATTCCAAAATGTTGGGCATCGATATGATTATGGTTACTTATGTAACAGCCCTCACTCTTCTGGGAAAGCTTTCCACAAGATTGTGGAATGTTTCTGTGGGCATATGTGTAAACTCAGCAAAAGATAATTTGTGGGGTCAGCTACTGGCTACTGATGTTGGATGAAAAGACCTGGTTCTCCGTTTCAGTTCACCCCAAAGGTGTTCAGTGGGTTCAAGTTCCTCTACACCAATGGTCTCCAAACTGGGGCACAGGGGCCAGATGTGGGCCTTCACTTGCTTTTATCTGGCCTTTGGGGCACTATTTAACCCACTGAAACCATCAATTGGGTAATATTCTCCCCCCCCCCACACTGAGCCCACAATTCCTCCCAATGATAGCGCCCAATTCCTGCCACGGACACCAAAGATGGGGCATTGTTTTTTTACACTGACGACAGGGCCTTTCTTCTCCCAGTGGCCACAGTCTGCCCCCCTAAAGTCTGAAGGACAGTAAAGTTTGGAGACCCCCTGCTCTACACCAAATTCATCAAGCCATGACTTTATGGACATGGATCTGTGTACAGGAACACAATTATGCCAGAACAGTAAAGAGCCTTCCTCAAACTTTTATTACAAGGATGAAATCATACTTTTGTCTAAAATGTCTTTATATACTGTAGGTAACCTTCATTGTAAACATCAGAATTCAATCATATATAGGGTGTCCACATACTTTTAATTATATACAATAGTATACATACATTACAAAGCTAGAAAACAATGACTTTACCACACTAAGACCAGTAGAAGCATTTTCACAGTGATGCATTACTATAATCTGGTCATAGGGGTTAGTTTACTAAGGCAAATAGACCGTTCACTTTGCAAAAGAAAATTGCACTTCGCAAGGGAATTTTCCCCAGAGCTTAGTGAATTTGGTAAAGCACTGCTGACTTCCATCATCCAATCATGTGCAAGCAAAAATGCTGTGTTTTACTTTCCTTGCGCATGACTGAGAAATTCTTTCCAAGGTTAAATTTCACCACATTCATTAAGCTCTGGAGAAAATTTCTTTGAAAAGTTCAACTTTCATTGTAAAGTGAGGAGTCTATTTACTTTAGTAAATAAGCCCTATAGTGTTTGAGAAAGGTATCTGGACCTGGGAACAGACCTCATGCACATGATCCAAATCCCTAAGCCCAGTTCCAATACTAAAAACATGTTCTATTTTTCTTTTACAGAATGCTATGAATTTACCACCCGACAAAGCCAGATTATTGCGACAGTATGATAACGAGAAAAAATGGGAACTTATCTGCGATCAGGTAAGGAACAAAAACTTTTATAATGTGTAAATAAGTATAAGAAGGAATAGTATGTGGGCACGTCACTGAAATCATAATCACCCGTTATGACTTTACTTTATTGTTCCTTTCTCTCTCATTGCACATCCAGGATTCTGGGCTGCCCTGATTGAAATGGAATGGACTCTATAAGGCCAACTGACTTTATTGCAAGTGCTTGATGTACACATATCAAGGAACCCTTACAGTAGTTTCAATTTACACATCTGTGTATGAAACATATTCATTGACCTATAGGGAAGTTAGAAAATAAAATGTGAATGTCATGTTAAAATTTGTTTCATGTACAGTAAAATATTTACTTTCTCAGAATACATAGCACCCCAGTTCTTTAAAGTGGAACTTACCCCCTTCATGACTAGGCCTTTTTTTTGCTAGTCAGCACTGCGCTACTTTAACTGGCAATTGCTTGGTCATGCAACCCAAATTAAATTTACAATATATAATTTTTTCACACAAATAAAGCTTTCTTTTGGTGGTGTTTAATCACCGCTGGCTATTTGATTAAAAAACGATTGAAAACACATGTCAGTTATCAGGGGTGTTCCTAGGGTTGATGTCATCCGGTGCGGTAACTCTTGGCGTCACCCCTCCGATGATCCCCGCAGGATGGATCAGATCTGCGGATTGAGCGTAATGGATCGGAGTCCGATCCATTATGCTCCCCAATCCGCAGATCCGATCCATCTTGCGGGGATCGTCGGCTTGCAACCTATACGGGATTAACTGATCTTTCAACACCGGTCCAGTCTGCACATGCTATAGAAGTGATGTCAGATGGAGGAGGTTCAGATCTGCAGATTGAGCATAATGGATCGGAGTCCAATCCATTATGCTCCCCAATCCGCAGATCCGATCCATCTTGCAGGGATCGTCGGCTTGCAACCTATACGGGATTAACTGATCTTTCAACAGCGGTCCAGTCTGCACATGCTCTAGAAGTGATGTCAGATGGAGGAGGTTCCTGTTATATCGCAGCCACATTTCCTTTTACAGACAAGTCCCGGATCTTGGACAGCCTTACCTAGATCAGTTAACCCCGTATAGGTTGCAAGCCGACGATCCCCTCAAGATGGATCGGATCTGTGGATTGGGGAGCATAATAGATCGGACTCCGATCCATTATGCTCAATCCGCAGATCCGATCCATCTTGTGGGGATCGTCGGCTTGGTTTAAAACTTTCCTTTTCGTGGAGCTCGTTGAGAGGGTCCGGTGTCACCCAGTGTGATAGGTGTCAGCCGGTGTGGCGCGCACCCCCCGCACCTGCCTAGGGATGCCACTGTCAGTTATAAAAGTTTACAAATAATCTTTCTTCATAGATTTAGGCCACAATGTATTCTGATACATTTCTTTGATACAAATAACCTAATCGGGTATTTTATAGTATATTAATTAGTCTGGGGGTCAGCAACCTGTAGATCTGTCAGTAGACCTCGGCCAGGTGACTGGTAGATTGCAATCTGGGCTTGCTGACCCGCCATTTCAGAGCAATTAATATGTGTTTGGTTTTAAAGGGATGAGGGGGCAATCCTATATATAAGTATACAATTGTAACCAAGTGAATATGCAATGACCAACTATGTCCCATCTATAAAATAACTAAAAATCCACCTGCGCAGCCATATATCAAAATAATACTGTGAAACACTACTAGTAATATCACCTGACCTTGTGAGAAATCAAAACTCATTAATCAGTGTAGCTCTATCAATTCAAATATGCAATAAAAAAAACAACCAATCATATATAAAAGTGCAGTCAATAGAATCAATGTAAAGTCCAAAAGTCCTGTGCATTCCGTGTGACCATACAACAAAATCACTGTACAAGCCGTGTGAGCATTCAATAAAGTCCAATGTACAATTCATACAGAAACACTCTTCTCATGAGCAAAACAATCCGCAGGTGGTGCACTCCTCTTCCATATTACACTGAACTGCTCACCTTGTGTTGAGCTCAAAGGTACACAGAGGTCAGCAAAAGCTTTATCCCCTCCTGGATCATAATTTGATGATGATCTCCACCACAGAACTCCAAAAGGTAAAGCTGCTCTCAGGGTTTCCTCATCCACTCAGAAATAATATGAAAAATATAGCCTCTTATAGTGCTAATTGACATCAAGGAATCAGGTATAAAAACACCACATGCATCAAATCTTTAAAAGTATGAATAAATAAAAAAAGCCGCCATATGAATGACATTAGTAGGGCTCACCACTTGCCGGGCTTGATCCACTGCTAGCCTTGTCGCAGCTAACCAGGTTCTTATGCTTGATCAAAGCGTGATGACGTCATCGGCCAGAAACTGCATCCCTTACTCGTATTGTCCAATGTCAGACTTCTTCAGAAAGGTAAGGGTCCTGATACCAACCAACACACTTTATATGCTCTCCTGGATGCAACCATAGAAATCTGTACACAAACCCCGATCATGTGACCACCACAATCCCAGAAGTTAACGCATGGGTCAACAAAACGGAGAAATACAGTATGTAAAAAATATATGGAACACTATGCAGGGCTGATTAAAAAAATAAAATGTGCATTTATATACATACAATAAATCACTTTTAATATATAAATAGCGGTGCATACATATAAAAACACACATATGTAATAAGTAACAAGGCAATCTGATAAAAACATAAAATTACAAAAGCCGTTAAATAAAAAATATACATTAAATATTTATACATCACTAATGAAATAGTTGAGATCAAAGTCTGTATTGAGACCCCTAGGTGTCATAACTTTGGTCGCAAAAATCCTGAGATATTCCTTCTTTCAGACAGAGTTGTCCTACTGTCAGTAGTTACCCCCCCCCCCCCCCAACGTTTGTCCACATTCTCTGTTCTACTGGAGTCCTTATTGTGTCTAATTTTGAAATGTTGAGATACACTATTTTTTTTCTCCCCATTCTTAATGTTACAAATGTGCTCACGTAAACAAACATGTAAGGGTCTAGAGGTCCTGCTCACATACTGGAGGCCACAAGGGCACTCTAGCATGTAAACAACCCCCTCTGATTGGCATGAAATAAAATCCACAATTTTGTACAGTACCTCTTCTCTGTGGCATGTGAGTGTTTTTATACCTGATTCCCTTTATTAAAATTGTCAGCGAGCACTATATGAGGCTTTATTTTTCATATGACTTCCGAGTGGATGAGGCACCCTTAGGAGCGGCTTTCCCTGTGGGAGTTCTGTGGAGGAGATCATCATTATTTTATGATCCCAGGAGGGGTATACATGTATTTGCTGACCTTTGTCTAACTTTGATATCAACACCACAAGGTGAGCAGTTTGCAATGATATGGGAGTGTAGTGCACCACCTGAGGACTGTTTGTTCACGAGAAAAGTGTTTCTGCGAGGGTCACTTAAGTGATTTGGCAACAGGTCACAGGCCACAATGTAATTAAATTTTATTTAATTTAGTTAGTTTATTTTATTTTTTATTTATATTTATTTTTATTATATGACACTTATATTTTGGTATAGTTGAAGGTTGAGAGAACTGTTTTGTGGGTCTTTGCACATTTTTACATATAATTTAATTTATTTAAAAATTGCAGCTCTAATTGAATCATCTATTGGGACATATTGATAGTATATCGTTATTACCTATCCTTCAAAGCAGCAAACAATTATCTTCAAAACTTGAACCCTGCTCCTTTGCACTCTGCAACTGACCAACTCTATGACAGAATCTGTCCCCTGTCCTGCCCTGACCTGGCCACTACTGTCTACAACAGTTTGCTTTCATGCGCATTAGACTCACTTGCTCCTCTAACAACATGAAGCATCAGGCCCGACCGTTACAACCTTGGCAGACTGACGACACCAGAAATCTTAAACAACATAGTTGTGCTCTGGAGCGATCGTGGCGTAAAACCAAATCTCAACAAACATTCACCCTGTATAAATCTGTTTTCTTAACATACAATTCCTCCCTTCATGCTGCCAAACAAGCCTACTTTGTCACTCTTATTAATACCTTGTCATCCAGTCCTCATTGTCTCTTCTCTGCTTTTAACTCTCTACTTTCTCCACCTCCACCCAGCGCCTCACTCACTGCTCACGAGATTGCAAATCATTTCAAAAACAAGATTGACGCAATTCGTAGGGGCATCGCCACTGCACAGACATCCATCCCACTTAGCATACCTTATACTAAACCTCCCTCAACACTTACCTCTTTTGACCTTGCTACTACTGAAGAGGTCACTAAGGTTTTCTCAGACTCTCGTCTCACTACCTGCCCCCTGGATCCTGTCCCCTCACAAGTACTACGGTCACCCTCTTCTTCCATCCTATGCTTCCTCACTCTTATCTTCAATCTTTGCCTCTCTACTGGTGCCTTCCCCTCTCCTCTAAAGCATGCACACATCACTCCCATACTTAAAAAGCCCTCCCTGGACCCCATCAACCTGAACAACTTAAGACCCAACTCCCTGCTGCCATTTACCTCTAAACTCCTAGAACTCTTAGTCTACAATCGCCTGAGCTCCTACCTCACTGACAACAACCTTCTTGACCCTTTACAGTCTGGCTTTCGCTCGCTACACTCCACTGAAACTGCTTTACTAAAACTCACTAATCTACTAACAGCTAAAACCAATGGCCACTACTCCATACTCTTACTTCCTGACCTCTCTGCGGCTTTTGATATGGTTGACCATCCCCTCCTCCTCAAAAAATCCACTCTCTTGGCCTCAGAGACTCTGCTGTCTCCTGGTTCTCCTCCTACCTATCGCAGCACTCCTTCAGCATTACCTATAATGCTGCCTCCTCCTCTTCACTCCCTCTTTCCGTAGGGGTCCCTCAAGGTTCCTTCCTTGGACCCCTTCTCTTCTCCATCTACACCTCCTCCCTTGGTCACTTGATAAACTCCCATGGCTTTAAGTACCATCTCTATGCTGATGACACACAAATCTATCTTTCTACCCCTCACCTCACCCCTTCAGTCTCCTCTTGCATTACTATCCTACTAAGTGACATATCGGCATGTCACTCCACTTCCTCAAACTCAATATTTCCAAAACTGAGCTCTTAGTATTCCCCCCAACCCGTGCCCCCTCCCCTGACTTCTCCATCAAGATCAATAACACAATCATCATTCCATCCCCTCATGCCAGGGTACTAGGTGTAATCCTAGACTCCCATCTGTCCTTTCAGTCCAAAATCCATTCACTGTCCAAATCTTGTAGACTTCACCTCCGCAACATCTCCAAGATACGCCCGTTCCTAACCTCGGAAGCCATTAAGCAACTTATTCACTCCCTTGTTATATCTCGCCTTGATTATTGTAATTCCCTCCTCATTGGCCTACCTAATCGCAGGCTATCCCCTCTTCAGTCTATCATGAATGCTGCTGCCAGACTCATCCATTTTACTAACCGTTCCATATCTGCCACTCCTCTCTGCCAATCCCTCCACTGGCTTCCCATTGCCCAACGGATAAAATTCAAAACATTAACAATAACGTATAAAGCCATTTATAACTCTGCCCCAAATTACATCACTGATCTTGTCTCTAAATACTACCTTTTGTACCACTAGCCCCTCCCTCCTAGATTGTAAGCTCCAAGAAGCAGGGTCCTCCTATCCCTCTTGTATTGAACTGTATTGTTGCTGTATTGTCTCCCTTTATATTGTAAAGCGCTGAGCAAACTGTTGGTGCTATATAAATCCTGTATAATAATAATAATAATTATCCTTTTGCCTATATATCTCACATTTACAATGTAATTAAATGGTTCAGAGTTTCAAATGTTTTATTTTGAATAGCATAATGAACATTTTCCTCCTGCAGCCACTGAATGCCGGTGGAATTGGAGAGGATTGGTTCCTGCATATGCCACCCCCACTGCCCCTCCCGTCCAAGTGTAAAATGTAAAATAGAATGTGACAGGGAGGTTATTACAGGTTTTTTTTTTTTTTTGGGGGGGGGAGGGGACAAAAACACATCTCAACTATAGGGTTTTACTGTCCCCAAATGTGAGCCCTTACTGTCCTGAGCCCCCTATAAGGCTGCTTTCACAGTGATGCGCTGAGGTTTACCTGCATTACCCCACATCATTTTTAAATTTTGTCTTGGGGTTCCTAAGGGTCCGGTTTGGATTTTGGGGGATTCCACTTTTTTTTTTCATAGGTATAGATTGGGGGGGGGCATGCATTTTTTTTGTTCAATTTTAACTAGTTGCCGACCGCAGATAGCCGAATGACGGCTGCACTGCGGCCGGCCAGTTCTGGGTGGACGTCATATGACGTCCTCCCAGAACGCGCTCACCCAGCGATCTCCGTGATTGCTGTGTCCTTCGGACACAGCTGATCACGTGATGTGGTAAAAGGCCAATCACAGCGGCCTTTTACCACGTGATCAGCAGTGTCCAATGACACGCTGATCACAGGGAAATGCAAGTGCCGGTTCTCGGCTGCACTTTCCTCACGCTGTCAGATCGTGAGGAAAGTACTGCCGAGAACCGGCAGTTGTCAGAGCGAGCATCGACGCCGATCATCAGGGCACTGATCATCAGTGCCCTGATGATCGGTGCCCAGCAGTTCCACCCGCAAGTTCCGCCCACCTGTGCCCAGCAGTGCGCCCACTAGCTCTGCCCACCTGTGCCCAGCAGATCACCCACCTGTACCCAGCAGTGCACCCACCTGTGCCACTCTGCAGTGTCACACACCTGTGCCCAGAAGTGCCACCTACCTGTGCCCAGCAGTGCCACCCACCTGTGCCCACCAGTTCCACCCACCTGTGTCCACCCACCAGTGCTGCCCACCAGTGCCACCCACCAGTGCAGCCCAGCAGTGCTGCCAGTCAGTGCCACCAGTCAGTGCCCAGCGGTTGTGCCAGTCAGTGCCGCCAGTCAGTGCCCAGCAGTGATGCCAGTCAGTGCCGTCTATCAGTACCCATCATCAGTGTCACCTATCAGTGCCACCTATCAGTGCTGCATATTAGTGCCGCCTATCCGTGACACCTCATTAGTGCTGTCTATCAGTGCCGCCTATCCGTGCCACCTCATTAGTACTGCCTATCAGTGCCCTTTAGTGCTGCCTATCAGTGCCCATCAGTGCTGCCTCATCAACGCACATCAGTGAAGGAGAAAAATTACCTGTTTGAAAAATTTTATAATAGAAACAAAGAAACTTTTTTTTTTCAAATTTTTTGCACTTTTTTTATTTATAGCGCAAAAAGTAAAGCGCCCAGTGGCGATTAAATACCACCAAAAGAAAGCTCTATTTGTGAGAAAAAAATGATCAAAATTTCATATGGGTACAATGTTGCATGACCGCGCAATTGTCAATCAAAATGCGGCAGCGCTGAAAGCTGAAAATTGGCCTGGTAAATAAGGGGGTATAAGTGCATGGTAGGCAAGTGGTTAATGCCAGCATTCTTTTGTTTACATTTCCATTGAACTTTCAGTGGGGAATCCCTTTGACAGCTGATGAGTCATCAGTTGTTAAGAATGCAGCGGCCGCCTGATCCTTGACGACCCGCTGTTCACTGCTAAATGCCAGCACAAGCACTGAAAAATGCTGGCACAAAAACGCTAATATCAGCCTTTTTATTCAGCGTTTTTCCATCTTTTTTTTAAAGCTTCTACTGTGCATGAGAGATTTCTTCTAATTTCTTATTGTGTTTCTGTCAATAAATGAAGGCAAATTACTTCAGCAGTACTCAGATAGAAAAATAATAACCAGGTAAGGGTTTTAGCCATTCCCTCCTCTATCCAAAACAAAACAAAATGTTTTAGCTATGCATTTTCCTAAACTGATCTCCAAATCCATGAACACTGACCATTATATGTCCCAAACCAAGTCATTAGGTGAGCTGTACAACTTTTAGCCCAAGATTTGTAAGTGATAGCGGGTACATAAATTGACATAATGGGTGCACCATTGGGAATTCTAATAAATGTAGAAAGTCACTAGCACACCAAGGTGTTCTTTTTTCTGTTTTATTGCGAAAGAAAAGCAACAAAGTGGCCTACTTTCTTGACTTGATAAAGGGACCCTGCTTTCACAATAAAACTGTGAATAAACCCCTGGGAGTGCTGGTGTTGTTCTAAATGTATATATCCGATGTTCTATTTGGATCCATTGATGTATCCAGAGTACGAGTTATGCCCACTTGAAGGGAGGCACTGTGTAGGGCTGGCATCAGGGGGCATTTGGGTGTGCTTTAGCATCCCCCAAAAATCTGCTAACACCTCCAAAGCACTCATCAGATTATCAGATTAAAGCACCCTTATTGTTTTTAGAAATCCTGAAATTTCCTGGAGTCATCTGCTTAATGGGGCTCTACACGTCACGTGTTTCCATGGTTCAGGCGGGCCTGTAGATACCCCCTGCTTGCAGTTCAGGATACTGGGAAGTGACATTGAGATGAATACTTTCTATCTATCACCTCTTTGCCTTTAACCTCTTATAGGTGGATTCGCACCTTTCTGGTGGTTTATCTCCAATGATTGGAAGCTGTTTTGAAAAGCTAATCTTACTGCAAGCAATTAGTAAAGTGATGTAACTGAGGCAGTGGGATTATGTCATGTTCCAGAACTCTTTCTGGTGAGATAGTCTGTATCCTTTAACCCTGACTAGGAAGGATACCTCTTCACTTTGATCTGTTGCTGGATTTCTATTCAGGAACACAAGTGATTACTGTAATCATTATCCGTCTATCACCAGCACTGGGATATTGTCAGCTTCCACATCAAAGGAATGGCATAACAGCTTGTGTCACTCTAGATGGCAATCGCAGGCAGCTGGAGACCAAGGACCAAATCTTTGTAATATTTGTAACTTTATTTCTGCAATTATAGGAAATCGCTCATAATTGGAACATGGAGCTGTAGTTACTGATTTCTCCTTTTAATGCTAGCTGCCTGACTCTATGTTCACCATCTTGCTTTATTAGTCAGGAGTACTGACTTTTCTCTGACTAGGACCCCTTTTACACGGACGTTCCGCCTGCCAGTTTTTTCAGAACCTCTATTCTCATCTATGGAGCGGCATGTGTAAATGCGCATGTGTCCCTTTACACCCGCTGACATCCAATCCAATGCGATTCACCAAAAAGAGACGGATGGGTATCCATTCCCCCTCCATTTGTCAGATCGGTTGGCAGTCAGATGGAAACAGACAGGTGGTCCCTTTCCATCGACTGCCCATGGAGGACAGCGGGCTGTGTCTGTGTCCGCTCTGCAGCAGTAGACACAGACCTGTCACCCACTTGCTCAGTGGAAATCAGGGGAGAGACGGGTGTAAAAGGGGCCTTTCGTGGTCCACAAACTCCAGGGATAGGCAACCTTAGAGAGGTGGAGATCTACCTGAACAACTTAGGAGAAGTCAAGATCACCGGGTACAGTGTTGCTCCTCACACCATATTTAAACCTCTAATTGCCATACAACCATGCCGCAATCATGTGCATTGCACGACATATATGGGTTTAAATCGGCTACTGAGAAGGCAACATATCCTCCTAACCACCGGTCAAACACACAGATCACTTTTCAGTGAAGCAGCAGTGTCTATTGCACCTGTGAATGAGCCCTTAGTTGCATTCGGCAGCGGCACCCTTAGGGCTCGTTCACACTTAAAGTTGAGGTGTGGTAAAACCCTGAGGTTGAGTCACAGTTTTATTGCCCCCAATCCCTACCCCTTTTAGCTGTTGAGGCAGCAGCCAAAGGTGTACACATGCCACAGCAGGAATTAAACACCCTGTTGCTTTTGATGGGTGCTACTGCCTACCAGTCATGACCCACTCAAGTAAATGGGGCCACTCTGCAAGCATCCTGCAACTGTATGCTTCTGCGGGGTCCAAGGGGTTAAAGCAGGTGGTGAGAAAGCAACACACTGCTACCTGCTTTAACCCCTTGTTTGCTGTACTGCACAAGGTTCCAGGGCACTTGCAGAGCGGCCTCATTCACTTGAATGGGTCATGCTTGCTACACCCACTAACCATGACTGGGCATATCACACCTGCTGCAGCTGCGACATGTGTACACCCCTACCCAATGCAGCTAAGGGGATAGGTTGGGAAAGGGGGAGGTAAAAACACTTTTTAACTAAGGGGTTTACCATCCCCCAAATTGCAAATGTAAATGAACCCTTACTGTTCTGAGCCCCCTATAAGGCTGCTCTTACACTGATTTTCTGCGGTTTACCTGCACTGCTGGTGCAGCACAGTGCATCTTTGCCTTTTCTTGGTTAGCTGTGCTTTGCCATAGACTTCTATTATATCCTGCAGGTGTGGTGCACTTTCTGAAAGCGCACCAAAACTCCTGCAGAAGTTTTGGCGTGCTTTTAGAAAGTGTGCTAATCCTGCAGGATATAATAGAAGTCTATGGCAAAGCACAGCAATGCTGCAGGTACATTGCACCTGCTTTGTGAATGCAGCCCTCTACTATTATGCCCAATGTATTGCTTCACACTGGCCTGAAGATTTCTTCTTTCCTGCTGCTGGCACCACTCTGGAGACCTCTAGATGGGGTAGGAGGTGGAGTGCAGTTGGTATCACTCAGCATGGGACAGGAGCCAGCACTACAGAGGAGTCATCAGCTTACATGGCTCTTGATCCCTACTACAGCTCCAACTTTGCAGGAATTCCCTCTGTATTGCAGTCTGTTTGATGCTAGGAGATGGTGGATCAGCAAGCCCAGATCATGATCTATCAGTCACCTTGCCAAGATCCACTGGTAGCTGATCCCTGACATACTCAGTAAGTCTTGAAGTATTATTTTTTTTATTTCAGGTACTTATATAGCACTGTCAATTTACACAGCACTTTACATATATATTGTACATTCACATCAGTCCCTAACCCTCAAGGGGTGTACAATCTAAGGTCCCTAACTTACATTCATACATACACATACTAGGGCCAATTTAGACAGGATCCAATTAACCTACCAGCATGTCTTTTGGAGAGAGGGAGGAAAACCAGAGTACCTGGAGAAAACCCATTCAGGAACAAGGAGAACATGCAAACTCCAGGCAGGTGGTGCAATGGCTGGGATTCGAACCAACGCCCCAAATACTGCCAGGTGGAAGTGCTAACCATTGAGCCACTGTATTAGCTATGGAACTAGGCTTTTCCGAAAGAGGTCATGAATTGCAGCCCCTGTATTTTTCTCATGAGGGCTTTACCTGATGGTTAGCATGGACTTTTCCCATGCATATCTGGAAGTGTTGGTATTTTCTTTGGCTCTCAGTGCTAACTGGAGCAGAGTGGGAGGGAAGGAAAGGTTACAATGCTGCTGTGGAGTAGCAGCGCACAGACTTGCTTTAGGCACAGTTGCCGTGTTTCCTGGTTGGCATTAGTTTAGTGATTACTTTTACTTACTATATCTGGAGGTGATCTTTATAATGTGAAGGTAAACTAAAACTTTTTGCAGTTTTAGAAAAAGTAGGAAATGGTAAAGAAAAATTACATTTTTTTCCCTGTCCTGTTGGGTAGAATTGCCTGTCCTTGAGATGCAAGGAAGTCAGTTAAAATATATGCGAGTAAAGGGAGTCATTATCTTACACCAGGGCTTGACCAGTCTAAGGCGCCAAGTCTCCATGGCAACTATAAATTGTGTCCTGTTGTCTGGGTTTACACACTGTCTCCCGTTGACTTCAGTGCAAAATCATATCCCATTGACTTCAATACAAAATTGTGTCCCATTGACTTCAATGCAAAATTGCTTCCCGTTGGCTTCAGTGCAAAATCATATCCCATTGACTTCAATGCAAAATTGCGTCCCATTGACTTCAATGCAAAAAATGCATCCTATTGACTTCAGTGCAAAATCACATCCTATTGATTTCAGTGCAAAAACGCCTCCCATTGACTTCAATGCAAAATAGCCTCCCATTGACTTCAATGCAAAAGTGACTCCCATTGAATTAAATGCAGAAACGCCCCCCATTGACTTCAATGCAAACACTCCTGCCATTTGCAATCCTATGTGAACACTTATCTCCACATGCCACTCTACTCTTATCATTTGCGAGTCTGGAACGCACCACTACAAACTCGCCCAGGACCCTTTAGGTAATGGCACTCAGAACACAATGCGTGTGGATTGCATCTGTGTGAACCACCTCAATAGGTACCCATAATATCTAGCCTGTCATGCGAATCTGTGAGTTTTAAAACGCATCCAGAATCGCATATGCGCGAACCAGGGCTGCTCCATTCACACCTAGCGTTTGGGATTGCGGCAGAATCACTGTGATTGCAAAATGCAGATTCAGATGCCATTATTTTCAAAGGCACCTAAAACGTGGTTTGGTTTTGCCATGATTGACGAGCGGCAAATCGCATCACAAGAAGCTTGTTCCTCAAAATTTGCCTTGCCCCTGGCACTGACAACCCACGATACGCTGAGACAAAACTGGCGCCTAACTTTTTTAGCTTGCTCCTAGATTCAAGGCAAATTAGTCAAGCCCTGTCTTAGACATCTGTCACTGGTACAGTGGTCCAATTGGAAGATTTTCCCTCGCCCCGTGTTGTTATGATTGCTGCAAAAGTTTGGATTTCCCATAATTTTTTGTGTTTTGTGTGTTAAACAGTGATTACCCACACAAATACAGATTAAAACTATCAACTGGGGGCCAAGTCAGCAGTAAAAACAAAGTCTAATCCAGCCTTTTTCAACCGATTTAACATGGAGGAATCTTTGATATAACTTTTTGGCTGCAGGGAACCCCTGCCAATAAATATTCTATCTACAGTTCACGGTACATCTGAGAGGCAAAATCGCTTATTGCTCAAGGAACCCTTGCAACTGCTGGAGGAATTCTAGGGTTCCACGGAACCCTGGTTGAGGACCCATGGTATAATGAGAGACCAAAGAAAAGGTCCGCAACAGGGTAATATTATTATTATACAGGATTTATATAGCGCCAACAGTTTGCTCAGCGCTTTACAATATAAAGGTAGACCATACAGCAACAATACAGTTCAATATGAGAGGGTTAGGAATATCAGACAACCAATGTGTTTTGGGAGCTTAGGTCTTGTAAGTGGTAGGAATCAGAGATGTAATAATTACCAGAACTAATTCTTGAAAAATGGACGTTGCAAGATACAGGGAATCATTGTGTTATACTCTTGTGAACTGATACCACTATTAAAAAAAAATTCGACTCGCGGACCTTTTTTTTTTATTCTTTTGTTTGGTGCTTTCATTAAACCTTGTACATGTGGTCCATCAACTCTGAGTTCCCTTTTTAAGGGATTGTCCTGTTGTGTGGAGAGCAACCTCACCGATCTACTGTGCCCTGTTATAATCTGACTGGTTTAACGAAAATTAGAATCCAGCACACCTTTTCACTTGTTTGGTGCAATAAAACTTGACCTGGGGCTGTAGTTTTTCCAACTTTACAGTCCCACATTCATCACCAGATACAGCTGCTGACTTTGTGCTGCCCACAGAACACGTCTTCCCCATACTTTTTTCTGACTACAGGCTGTCTGATCAGTATTGGACCTCCAATCAGCAAGCACATGTTAAATTCTCTCATCATACTATGTACAGTACAGTATCGTCACTATACATATATACTATAAAGTTCAGCTGTGTCTGTTAACTGAGAACAGCTCTATATCACTAAAGGGTTATTGATAGCAAACATATGGTTGGACAAAATTTTTGAAAACCAGGTAAAAAAACTAAATAGTCACCTAATATGGTGTTGAACCGCTTTTGGCATCCAAAATTGCCTGAATTCTCCTGGGAACTGACAAATATACAGTTGTGTTCAAAATATTAGCAGTCAGACATCACTAACCTGATCAATCGCTGTTTTTGGTAGAAATGATATTTCTGCATGGCAAATAATTTACTAGCAGGTGTAGTAGAGTAATAGAAATCCAACAGACCCAACAGTCATGACATGCATGCTGCTGATTCTGTGTAATTGAATCACTAATTGAAAGGGGCATGTTCAAAATAATAGCAGTGTGGAGTTCTATTAGTGAGGTCATTCATTCTTTGAAATACAGGTGGCAATTATTGCCCTTATTTAAGGATGAAGGAAGGCAGCAAATTTTGTACATGCTGGTTACAGTGCATTTCTCTCTGAAATTCTGAGGAAAATGGGTAGTTCCAGACATTGTTCAGAAGAACAGCGTACCTTGATTAAAAAGTTGATTGGAGAGGGGAAAACATATAAAGAAGTGCAGAAAATGATAGGCTGCTCAACTAAAATGATTGCAAATGCTTTAAAATGGCAACCAAAACCTGAAAGACGTGGAAGAAAGTGAAAAACTACCATTCAAATGGATAGAAGAATGGCCAAAATGGCAAGGACTCTGCCAAAAATCAGCTCCAGGAAGATCAAAGAAGGTCTAAAGTTACCTGTGAGTACTGTTACAAATAGAAGACGCCTATGTGAAGCCAAGCTATCTGCAAGAAGCCCCCGCAAAGTCCCACTGTTGAAAAAAAGACGTGCTGAAGAGGTTACAATTTGCCAAAGAGCACATTGACTGGCCTAAAGAGAAATGGCGCAACATTTTGTGGACTGATGAAAGTAAGATTGTTCTTTTTGGGTCTAGTGGCCGGAGACAGTTTGTCAGACGACCCCCAAACACTGAATTCAAGCCACAGTACACTGTGAAGACAGTGAAGCATGGTTGCGCAAGCATCATGATATGGGGATGTTTCTCATACTACGGTGTTGGGCCTATTTATTGCATACCAGGGATCATGGATCAGTTTGAATACATCAAAATACTTAAAGAGGTAATGCTGCCTTATGCTGAAGAGGAAATGCCCTTGAAATGGGTGTTCCAACAAGACAACGACCCCAAACACACCAGTAACCGTGCAACATCTTGGTTCCAGACCAACAAGATTGACGTTATGGAGTGGCCAGCGCAATCCCCGGATCTTAATCCAATAGAAAACTTGTGGGGTGACATCAAAAATGCAGTTTCTGAGGCAAAACCAAGAAGAAGAAGAACTGTGGAATGTAGTCCAATCATCCTGGGCTGGAATACCTGTTCACAGGTGCCAGAAGTTGGTTGACTCCATGCAACACAGATGTACAGCAGTTCTCAGAAACAGTGCTTATACAACTAAATATTCATTAAGTGATTCAAAGGAAAGCAAAATCTTCAATCATTTTTCAGTTTATATAGTGAATGTTTGAGTTTGTAAAGAAGAATACAAACACTGCTATTTTTTTGGACAGACTAATATTCACTTTTTTTCAAATTTTTTAGAGGAATAACACAAATTTGATCTATTTTTCTTCATGTTTTGATTTGGAATAGAATGTGTAGTGTTCCCAATGCATTTGTGTGTATAAAAATAAAAGCTATTAGAAGGATTTTGAGCTTTATTCACTTTTTTCAACACACTACTATTATTTTGAACACAACTGTAAGTCTTGGATGGTGGATAAGGGATTCTGATACCACTCTTCATGCAAAAATTGTTCCAGTCACAGAGAAGCTGGAGGTGGAAAATAAGTCAGAACCTTGTTCTCCAAAATTGACCATAGTAGCTCAATGATCTTGATTATTGACTTGGTAAATGACAATGTCTTTGGGAAACAATGTCTGCACCATGGGGTGCAGGTGGTCAGCCAAAATTTGTACATAGTCTCTGGCAGTGACTCTACCTTTCAAGGTTATGAAGGTCCTGCAGAATACCAAAATATGGCTGACCAAACCATGATGTTCCACTATCATGCTTTACTGTTGGCACTGGTTGTAAGCTTGAGACGGTGTTTGCCACATGCAAACATGTCTGGTGGCTGGGAACAGTGTAAAGCTCGATTCATCAGACCATATTACAGTCTTCCATTGATCGGTATTCCACGATTTATGGGTGTTGCACCACTCTCTCCTCTTCTGAACATTAATATTGGTCACTAGTGGTTTGGCAATTGCAGCTTGCCACTGTCACACTTGTAAATTATATAGTTTTTCCATATTTTTTGTTCAACCCCTGTATAATCCTATGGACGTGTAAAATGCTTGACATTACCTGTTATCATTTGCCCCAGAAATATTTTACCTTTTTTAATTCCAGTAAGTGTGCTTCTGAAGTTGATACCTGATTTCAAAGGATATCGCTGCTCTCATTAGATAAGATATTTTTTTCTCTAGATTGGTTCCCAGCTCCTTGTACCTGACAACACTTTTGGTTACTCACTGTTGCTGCAATATTTATTTGTTATTTTATGTTGGAGAATGCAGGGGCTGAAATAAGACTTTTGCTTGCCCACCACAATGACCGCGCCGGAAATAAAAGTTAAGAACTAAATAAAAATTTGTTGTAGAAGGACTCTTGGAGCAACTTAGGGCTGCTACAAATAGCAAAAATTAGGTTTTAGGGGTTTTTTTTTAGCAAGTACCAGGAAAGTAGGACAAGAAATCTGATTGGTTATTGAGGAAAGTATTGTTTTTCTTAGCACCAATCTTTCGCTGTATGTAGTTCTCTGTGTGGTTTCACCCCACTTCCTCCGGCTCCTATATGACCTCTGTATTATTAGCATTCTCTGCTACGGGTTACAGTGTAAGAAAATGAAATGAGCTGCTCTTTTCCAATCTGTGACATTAATCTGTAACAATCTCTTTCTTCTTCGTGTCCCCAAATGGCCTGCTCCAAAACCTTTCATTTCTTGGGAGCTTCTAACTGAATCTGGGAAATCTGTGAAGAATATTGTGCTTATACTGCGTTAAACATATTCATTGTTTACATATTTTGCAGAATCTGTTTAATTTGGTTCTTAGGAAAGTGTAAAAATATGTTTTATATCATTACATATCACATTTTATATGTTCATAACAGGAAATCGAGTATCAAGCTGCTCGTCCGCAACATGAATATAAATAAAGAATCCCCCTATGGGTCTTTAATGCAGCAAACATATCTGATAGATATTGCAAGGATATTTTCCTTCACATTACAACAAAATTCCCAAATGTTACACCGACGCGTTTCAATCATTCCACTTTTTGATCTTCTTCAAGATACAAGGATAATTTTAAGGAAATTGAGCAATCAATATTAATCAGAGCAATCGTAAAATACTGATATCCAAGATGAGGCTGCATGGTCCTGGATTTTAATGGTGTGAACCATCAGAAGCCCAAGGGTAGCCAAATATCTATCTCATAATGCTGATGGCAACAGGAGAATGCCAAATCACCTTCTATATCCCTTGTGTATAGGGCATAGCCAATGAACACAATAAACTGAAAAATTCCTAATTTTATGGTGAAGATGTCACAAGTCCCAATGGACTAAAGGTTCTATGCAATTGTTTAACTGAACTGTAGAGATGTCCCAGATCCCAATGTGCCAAAACTGTATCCAGCTATATTGTCAAACTGTCCAAGATAGCATGTAGGACCATCTTCCAGCAAGAAAGCCAACAGCTTCTATTCCAAATTTGGAATAGAAGATAAACCTTTTCTGGTGAAAGTGTCTAAGAGGGATACTCACCTTGCTATGGCAAGATCTCCTCCTAAGGTCCATTCACACCATCACAGCATGGTGTAGTGCACATATAATGCAATGATGCAATGCAATGCAAAAAAACAATCCAATGTATCTGATTGATATTGCTCATCCAAATAATACTACTTTGTGCCTTCTGTTCCTGTAAGGCCCCTTCACATAGGGCGGACTCTGTTTAGATCAGCAGGGATCTGTCTGCTGATCCCCTGCTGATCATAGCAGAGCGGGTGGATGACAGGTGTGTGTCTGCTCAATTTATGCAGAGTGGACATGGACAGTGCCTGCTCTGCTATATAGGTGGCCACATATAAATGGACTCTGAAGTCCATTTACACCCAGCTGCCCTCCGATCTGATCCAATCCACTTAGATGGAGGGAGATGATTCCCCTTCCATCTCCATCTTTTTTTAGCAGACAGAATCATATTGGAGATAGGAGCATGTAAATGGACACAAGTCTGTTTACACTCTTGATTGGACCCTTCATGTGAAAAGGGCCTAAGGTGCACAAGGGCAAGTATGTGTCTCCATAAAATTCAATGTTATTTACTAAAATTGGAAGGTGCAAAATCTGGTACAGCTGTGTATAGAAACCAATCAGTTTCTAGGTTTTATTGTCAGTGCCTAATTGAACAAGCTGAAGTTAGAAGCTGATTGGCTACCATGCACAGCTGCACCAGATTCTGAGTGCACCAGTTTTAGTAAATCCCCTCTAATGTATTTTATGGTGACACACACGTCTTTGTGCACCTTATGGAAACAGAAGACGTAAAATAGCAATATTAGGATGTTCAATGTGTACCGTAGACTTCAACTGCACCATATGTATTGAACATTAGCATACAATCAAATAGGTTCAGGCATCATGCATGGGGGCTATTTACTAAAAGTGGAGAGTACAAAATCTGGTGCAAATTTGCATAGAAACCAATCAGCTTTTAGGTGTTATTGTTAACCACTTCCTGTCCGGACACTTTTACCCCCTTCCTGTCCAGGGCAATTTTCAGCTTTCAGCGCCATCACACTTTGAATGACAATTGCGCGGTCATGCAATACTGTACCCATATGAATTTTTTACCATTTTTTTGAGACAGATAAAGCTTTATTTTGGTAGTATTTATTCACCGCTGGGATTTTTATTTTTTTTACTATGTAAATAAAAAAGTCCAAAAATTTTGAAAAAAAGTGTTTTTTTTAAATAAAATTTTGCAAATAAATAATATTTCATCATAAATCTTGGCCAAGATTTATTCCGTTATTTTTTTATTAAAAAAAAAAAATCCAAATTAGTTTATAACCAAAAATTATAATTTTTAAACATTTTTATTTTATTTTTTTATATTATTTTTTATTTTTATTTTTACATACTGTCACCCTAGCAGTACAGTGTCACCATGGTGACACTGTACTACTTGTGGGGGATGATGAAGATTTTTTTTTTTTTTTACACTGATTGCTTTTACACCCATATAGGATGTAAAAGCAGGGCTTTTTTTCTCAGAGGAAAGGTGGTGGAACTCCCCCACCCAAACCTGGCCACGCCCCCATCAAACCCTAGGACCACCCCTTTAGAGAACAGGAATGCAAGTAAAATTTGGGAGGGGCTTCCGATGACATCATTTCCCGTACATACCATATAAGGGAAATGATGTCATCGGACCCCCGGCTGCCTCTTGCATGATCTGCATGAAACACATGCATAGATATAAAATGACTAATGTACTGACACCAGAAACACATGCATAGATATAAAATGAATACCGTACTGACACCAGAAACACACGCATAGATATAAAATCAGTACCGTACTGACACCAGAAACACATGCATAGATATAAAATGACTAATGTACTGACACCAGAAACACATGCATAGATATAAAATCAGTACCGTACTGACACCAGAAACACACGCATAGATATAAAATCAGTACCGTACTGACACCAGAAACACATGCATAGATATAAAATCAGTACCGTACTGACACCAGAAACACACGCATAGATATAAAATCAGTACCGTACTGACACCAGGAACACATGCATAGATATAAAATCATGGCAGGCCGTTTGTAAACGTCCAGCATAGATATAAAATCAGTCTAGCATGCATGTGTACCCTGTCTGGTAGATGTGCCTGCTCCTACAGGCTCCCCTAGGGTTGCCACCTTTTCCTCCAAAAAATACCGTCCATCACTGAATTTATCTTTCCTGTTCCTCATGCACAGGAGGGGCGCTCTCGATCGGCGCCGCTGAGCGCTGAGCAATTGCGTTCTGAAATAGTTTAGGTGGGCTCAGGTGGGTGAGGATAGTTTAGGTGGGCTCAGATAGTTTAGGTGGGCACAGGTGGTTGGGATAGTTTAGGTGGGCACAGGCTGGGGAGAGAGTAAAAATTTAGAGCAATACATGATACTGCAGTCAGTGACAGGGAGCCGAGCGCAGCTTACCTACTCCAAGCTGTACGGCCCCTGCGTCCACGCTGTCACTGCCGTTGATGTCGCCGCGCCGCCCCCGATGTTTACACGCCGGCGGGGGGGGGCGGTGAAGCGTGCATAGTGTCCTCGCCCATCGTCCGCGCCCCCGATGTTTACACGCTGGCGGTAGAGGGGGGGGGGGGTGAAGCGTGCATGTCCCCGCTCACCGGCTGTGAGCAGCGGCAGTGACAGGTGCCGGGCACGCGCAAGCATGACATAAACAAGCCGCGTCCGGCACCTGTCACTTTCGCTGCTCTGCATAGCTTGTCAGCTCTGCAGAGGCAGTCGGTGAGCGGGGACAAGAAGAAAAAGGTGGCGGAACGCAGTACCGCCGCGTTCCGGCAGAAAGAAAGCCCTGTGTAAAAGCAATCATTTCTCTTTCTCTCTGTCTGCATTCTTGCAGTCATTGAGAAGTACTGAGTGAGCTGTGATTGGTCACAGCTTGTCACATGGTACAAGGCTGTTGTGAATAGCCTTGTACTATGTGACCTTTGTGATCATTCACAGATTTCACATGTAGTAAGCAATGATGTCACAAGTGACATCTTGCTTACTACTTTGCATGTGATCACTGATTCGCCAATCAGTGATCACCTGATCGGGACCTCGTACAGAGGTCCCGTCCGACGATCGGTGTTTCACTGTGTCCGGAGGACACAGCGGGCACCGGATCGCAGTGCTGCGCGCTCCCAGGGAGCGTGCACAGCTAGAAAAGGCGGGTGCCGTTTATGAATGGCAACCCGCCCCTGGACTGCCACCGCCCTGCCGTTTATAAACAGCAGGCGGACGGCAAGTGGTTAAAGCTTCACTGAACAAGCTGAAGTTAGAAGCTGATTGGCTAACATGCACAGCTTCACCAAATTCTGAGTGCACCAGTTTTAGTAAATCTACCTCCCATGTATACCACTCTTACATTTTACATCCTCTTGTCTCATACAGGCCTGCAAACAAAGCATACTATAGTGATTTTATTCCTGTTTTTGTTCATTTGCTTTGGTCAACCAAATGCAATAGGTGATATTTTACATCAAGATCCATAAGCGATTTGCTGCAAGTTGCTGACTCTGCTGTAACAGGTAGAGTCTCTCATTCTCCCTGGGCCCCCCAGAACTTGTACAGCGATTGCTGGAAAATAATGCACACACAGACTGTAATATCCTGTTTATTTAAGAAATGTGTCCCTGGCAAGCCTTTCTGGCAAGTTTGCAAATCCAATTTGGCAAGGTAAATTGAATATATTTTGGTTCCGGACATAAAAAGTCATTAATCAGGTAAGGAGACAGACAGATAGATGTAGAATTAAGTTCATGGCCATCTGGCCAGATAAGGAAAATGCAAAAGTTGTTTTTGCTTCCGTTTTCTTTTTTTTTTTGTGTGAGTTGCGTTAACTGAGCCATCTCAGAGGTGGTCCCTGGTAGGACCAAAATAGGACAAATGATTTACTGCTTGCATAATGAGCCAATGTTGGAGAAATGTGAGTATCTCCTACTAAAGAGGCTTGCTGCAGTTTTTAATAGGAAGAGATCTAGTTTATAATTGCATTGTCTACTGCTGTTATTGAGTGAACTGTGATCGGGAAGAATTCATGCACTTTTAGTCCTCGTGCACACTTGGTTTTTTAAAAACACCGGTACTGTTAACTGTATAAAATCACGTTAAAAGCGTGAGTTTTTCCGCGTTTTTTAGCATTTTTGCATTGGCTGCATTTAGATGTGTTTTTCTTCTTTTGTGGTTTTTAGCATTTTCTTACACAAAAGATAAATAAGTACAATTTTTGCTAAAAAACCCCCACTGGTTTGCAACATTTTATCGCGTTTTTCAACATTTACCAGCATTAACCACTTGCCCTCCAGAGGATTTACCCCCCTTCCTGACCAAGTCATTTTTTGCATCTGTAATGGCACTGTGTTATTTTACCTGACAATTGCGCGGTCATGCAACACTGCAACCAAATAAAATGTATGTCCTTTTTTCCCCACAAATAGAGCTTTCTCTCAGTGGTATTTGATCGCCTGTGCGTTTTTAATTTTTTGTGCTATACAAAAAAAAATTACCGACAATTGTGAGAGAAAAACAATATTTTAGACTTTTTATTATTAAACATGTCCAGTAAAAAAATTTTAAAAATCAAATTTCGTCATAAATTTAGGCCAAAATGTATTCTGCTACATGCCTTTGCTAAAAAAAAAATCCCAATATGTCTAAATTAATTGGTTTATGTGATCGATATAGCGTTTACAAATGGCGGTATATATATACTGGGATTTTTTTTTTTGTACTAGTAATGGCAGCGATCAGTGACTTATAGCGGGAATTCTGACACTGGGGGGAACTGACTTGGTGTCACTGACATCCCCAGTGACACCAATACAGTGATCAGTGCTAATAAAAAGCACTGACACTGTACTAATGGCACTGGGCAGGAAGGGTTTAACATGTGGGGCGATCAAAGGGTTAACTGTGTGCGGGTAACGCAAACTCACGTATATATACGTGATTTTGTGCACCTGTGCCTCCCTGTAGCAGTATTTCTGCTATAGGGTGGATGGGAAGTGGTTAAAACATTTTTACAACTAAAAAACTCCTCCAGAAACCCACTAGTTCTGGATTTTTTCCCAGCTAGAAAACGGCCCTGCCAAAAAACGCTGATTAAAGCCTATGTGTGAATGGACACATAGGATAACATGTTTGGGAGTTTACTGGCTGTAGAAAAAAATGCCAAAAGCCAAAAACAGCCACTGTAAAAACATCCAGTGTGCATGAGGACTTAGAGAGAAACTTGGGGAAGGGTTAGAAGCCACCTGTCAGGTTTTTATTGTTGTACAATAAGAATAATATAGTCAACTTTCTGACTCAATACTCCTGCATATCATGCATTAACTAGTCTGTACTGGGAACCCTATGAAATAGAATGTGTAGCACCCTCTAATGTGCTACTAGAATAGTGTAGTGTATCATAGGCAAAACCGTATGCATGATTCATGGTAGCTGTGTGGGTCATCTGATTAAGGTCGGGTTATTGCAGATTAGCTGGATGACTCAACAGGTTGTGGCTCTATCGCCTCCTCCTGACTCTGAAGGACCATAGAACCTTCCGGAGCTCAGTAAGAAGGAAGGGGTGAAAGCCTAATCTGCATATTCAAGGGGGTCCGGTCAACCCCATGTATGAAGGCCCTGGTAGAATGGTGGAGAGTCCTCCTGACAGGGGAGCCAGGTGGAAGATGGAGTGCTGAAGAGACTGTTTGTGTCTAGGAGGGGTCGCCTAGGTCTGGGGTTGTTCTCTAGGCTGGGCTCAACCTGGCTCAGGAGTATACATTCTGCGGAGAGGCACAGATGGGATCAAAGCCTGGAGCAGTAGGGGGCAAAGAGGACAGTGTGAGTACAGCAGCACACTTTGGGATCTACAAGGGGAAAGACTGCCATACCTAACAAGCTTTCTAAGGACAGCATTGAGCTCAATCCTTTATCCTTGTCCCGGTAGATCTTCCAAGAAGCCAGGAGGGCTGGTAGTGCTTGCAGGCTTTGGAGCTGGGTGTAGCTCTGTAGAGGGAGAGAAGATATCTCTGCATGTACAGTAACTATGAGAAGTAAAGTGATTTTTGAGGGGCTGCTAGTTCCTCGCCCATAAAGAGCAGCTGCTACTGATCCGCAACAACTGATGGCTTTCAGAAAAAGAACAGTCCAGGATCTGATTTGTACATAGGAAGGAAGTTAAATTCCCCTAATAAAACAGCAAAACCAAGCTCGTGGACTGGTCACTGTCTTTGAATGCAAGTCTGTGTGAAAAATACCTGTTGTCTTGCTTTACTACTTCTTAATATTATAGGTTTCAGCCTACAGTATTAGAACTTTTGGTACCCCAAAGTGCAAAAGGATCGTTTATACTTGTGCTCATGTACAAAAATGAGTGGAACATGTAACATGTTCCAAAGGTGAAATTATCCTTTAATTGCACTAATCTCTAGTAGTTTTATATAATGTGTTTCCATTTTTTTTCAGTCTCCAACAACTCCTATAGTATGTTTGCAGTCTTTTACCATCTTCTGTAGCATGCCTGTAGACTTTGACCATCTTCTGTTGTATGTCTGCAATCACTGACAGCTTTCTGTAGCATTACATTCACTGCATGTTAGATGTGGCTCTTTGGTGGTGTTAGGGGCCGCATATGAGGATCCCTGTGTCCAGAAGGTTGACCACTGCTCCTATAGAGGGTCACTTGAATGAAAGCTTTGAGTCTGCTGGGCTGCTGACATCAAATTCTAAGGTGATAGCACCTGGTAGCAGACTAAGCTGGCAATATATGGATTGATACTCGACCGGTTCAGCAGGCACTGGCTGAGATTCAATTATCTATGGGCAGGGTTGTTATACACAAAATAATCCATGGATTGACTTGGTTACAGCCAGCCTGTCAGATGTTTTGCATGTGATGACTGCAGGCAGATATAGCCGCTAGCAGGAATCACTGTGTTTTCCCGGCAGGAAAGGCTCCCTACTAGCAAAACACAATAGCACTGCGGGAGGGATTCCCCCATCAACACTGACTGTGTTGATAGGGGAATCAAGCGATTTTCTTTCCTTCCACCGATGGTAGAAGGAAAAAAAATGCATAATCTATGATCTGCTTAAGGGATTTTGGATGTCTATACAAGGGATACAAGGGAGGCCTTTACAATAACATGCCTAAAATACATTCATTGCACATATAATCTTATGGTAAGTTTGTTGTTGAAATAAATGGCCTAGTGACAGGGTCTCTTTAACATGCATTTCTGAGCGCGTCTTGTGTGAATAAACCACTAGAGCCTCATTCTAGTGTCAATACACAGTTTCTTGATATTTTTAACATAACAATAATCACAAATAATTACTACACATAACAAGATTGCTTCGAGTCTGACCTCAGTACAACGTCAAGACAATTCATCCATGTGATGTGAATGACTTTTGGCCAAGCGCATTATCCATTTTCCCAGATTAACCAATGTTCTCTTCTAAATTGCTCCATGATATTCAGTGGAATGCTTCTAACTCTAAAGTGACAAGTTGGCCTTTTAATATTGAGCTGTTCTTTAGACTATCACATATAATGCCAAAAGAATAAAATGTTGACAACACAGTGAAAGTGCATAGTCTGACAGGGTCTTTAAGTTAAACAGCTCATGAGAAGTCTATTGATGTGAACTTGTATTATAAATTATTTAAAATCAGGACACATACAGTATGTAGACTCCTTTCTGCTTGACCCTTTATACTGATTCTTGAGCTTGAGCCATAGAAAGCATTACATAAGAAAGAAAATGCCTTTTGCTTTTACTTATACATTGTTTTTTGTTTTTACTGCCCTGTAGATTGGGCATACAGCTAAAAATAACAGCTCTACTACATCTAGTGCTTAATTGAGGAAATCCGGCTGACACTCAAGTAAGCCATTCATAAAAGTGTTTTGTTTAGTACATTTTCTCAGCTGTCATTTTGCTGCAGCTTCTGCTGGGGTATATTTTTTGGGGGGAAGGGGGTGGCTTTTTAATGTAATATTAAACAATCATGTTTTTTTAAAACATTTTTATACTTGTTTTAATATGAATTCAAGGTACGGATATTTTATACATAGTTACATTTGTCCAGTTTAGACCAACGTACAGGATGCAAAAAATGGGTCCGGGAAAACAGGTATATATCACTGCTATTTGGGTTATTGTCCCTTTAAGAGGGGCGACAAGAGACAGCTTGGGGTACTCAGGGATTCTCACCCATACAGCTTGAGGGGTTCCGGGGCGATCCAGAGAAAAAGAAAAACTGACTTGTAGTGTTTCTCAGGATTGTTAGGTCTTCATATGGGACTCGGAATTCAGAAAGATTTTGGGTGGGAACCAACCATATGGGTACTGTGGTCCTGAAAGGGTTTACCTGGCTGCAAGAGAAGGCTGAAAAGGGCAGGACGCAGTCAGCAGGAGTCCAGGAGGTGAAGTGTGGAGCAGGACATATTTTTGAGAGGAGCTGAGTACTGTCTGAGCTACTGAGATCCTGCTGGGCTGTGGTGACTTTCTTTGGACCCCTGGAGCAGGCGGGGTCTTTAGACCCTGTTAAGGGACAAGGTGTTGCTGGAGTTTTTCCTAAAAAATACTGCTACAGGGTGGCAGGGCTGCACAAAATCATGTGTATATATATATATGTGATTTGCATTTCCAGGTAGGGGCGCATGCATGCACTACCCTGCCCATGCCACCATTGGCGGCTACGGATGTCAATCACCGGGTCCTGGCCGAAGACTCCTCTCTAGCACCCAGCGATCGCCGAGTAAAGTGGACGGGGGAGAGATCTGTGTGTAAACAACATGGGTCTCTCTCCTGTCAGCAAGAACATGTTGCTTTGTATTTCTCTGCACAGCATGTCTCCCTAGTAAAACACACACAGCACATTATGTAAAACAGCTCAAAGCACACAGTTAACCCTTTGATCGTCATAGATGTTAACCCCTTCCTGCCCAGTGTCATTAATACAGTGTCAGTGCTTTTTATTAGCACTGATCACTGTATTAGTGTAATTGGGATGTTGGTGACAGCTGGTCAGTCCCTCCCCAGTGTCAGAATGCCTGCTGCAGTCCCGCTATAAGTCGCTGATTGCCACCATTACTAGTATAAAAAAAAGAAAATTCCAGTATATATACCATCATTTGTAGACGCTATAACTTTCACGTAAATCAATTACTTTACATGTATTGGGATTTTTTTAGCAAACATGTAGCAGAATACATGTTGGCCTAAATTTATGAAGAAATTTGATGTTTAAAATTTTTTACTGGATAAGTTTTATAGCAAAATGTAAAAAATATAGTTTTTTTCACAATTGTCTGTATTTTTGTTTTATAGCGCAAAAAATTAGAAATGCAAAGGTGATCAAATACCACCAAAAGAAAGGTCTATTTGTGGGAAAATACAACATAAATTTCATTTATGTACAGCGTTGCATGACCGCGCAATTGTCAGTTGGAGTAATGCAGCGCTGTATCACAGAAAATGGCCTGGTCAGGAAGGGGGGTAAATCCTCTGGAGGGCAAGTGGTTATTTTATACCAGAGGTTGATGGACTGTTTTGTTTGTTTTCATGGTGAAGTGAACTGCTTTTGTTTATATTTTGCGAAATAAAGTCTCTTGCTTTTACCAAATCAGTTGGTTGGTGATCCTGGGCTCCCCAAAATTTTACACTATGTATACACCCTACCTGGCCTACCCTGGAAGCTTAAAATCACTGATGCAGTGCCCACTACTCCAGTTCTCTCCACTTGCTTCTGGGTCCTGTACCAAGGGGCTATAAAGTATAAACTTATGGACAGGGGCAGACTGACAACTCATGGGGCCCCCGGGCAATAGGAGATCATGGAGCCCCTTTGTCCTTGCCCAAACTCAAAAAAGCCTATGAAAAAGGTACCAGGGGCATCTCATGGGGCCCCCTACTGACCCCAGGCCCTCGGGCACTGCCCGAGTTTCCAAATGGTCAGTCCGCCCCTGTTTATGGCTTTATTATACAGTGGATTTGATTTACTAAAACTGGAGAGTGCAAAATCTGGTGCAACTGTGCATAGAAACAAATCAGCTTCCAGTTTTTTTTTGTCTAAGCTTTTATTTGTCAAATTCTCTTTATTTGAGAGTTTTCAGCGTTACACATAAATTAACAGTACAAAAACCAAAAGAAAGAATAAAAACCAAAAATATAAAAAAAATAGCCTCAGCCATTGAAAATTAAACAATGCCTGCCGTATGGCAAGGACAAGCAGCATAAAAAATAGAGCCGTGACCAGTTAAGTGAATTAAGAATCCTCAATCAGGGCAATACCTCAAGGATATAACATCAATACGCACCCCATTTTTTGCTTAATTGAACAAGTTGAAATTAGAAGCTGATTGGCTTCAATCCATAGATGCACCAGATTTTGCACTCTCTAGTAAATCAACCCCAGTATAACCAAAATTAGGCACAATTCAAAACTATTGAAAAGAAAAATTTTAAAGCAGAGCCTTGCTAACATAATCCAATTAAAAGCACTAGGTATCAAAAAGCTAAGATGTGGCATTTTGAAGATTGTACACTCTAGGGAAATGACCCCAAAGCTTAGTAAATGAGATGTCATTAATGCAGAAAGTGGTCTGTTCCTTTTTCATTTTGGATACATGAATTGACTCCATAGTAGTTCACCATGAATTTTGTAAGATAATAGGTCTTTCTGTCTTGAAATACCCTGCAACTGTAGGATATTTGGCAGGAAGGCCTAGTTAACAGTCTTAAAAATTGGAAGAGTTTGGCAATATAGGAAGATACTTCAGAACTATAGTGAAGTTGAAGATGGTGGCTTGGTTGTAGGCCCGAGTGATAATTTCCAAATGGTTTTATTACAAGATGTTGTCAGATGGTTTCTTTTAAGGTGTAGCTAAGCTGCATTTCAACTAATTATTGGAAACATCATTTAGTAGTCATTTTTTTATTTTCTGTACACATGGTTTTTATGATTGCATGATTTATGTGAAGGACATTGTACAGTATGCAGTAAGCACAAATACAGTGAATATATAGTTTGATGGAAGACTTTAATTAACAGGTTTTTAAAAGAAATAACACTGAAATCTTGGCAGATGTAACAAATTGTATTCAAGTCAAGTAGGTATTTATTAAGAAAAAAATCATTAGGTATATTTTTGAATACAGTTGGCCTTTTTACAATCTTCCTGTATGGATCTTACACTGGCAGAGGGTAGGTAAGCACTTTAAGCCAAACAGGTACTATTGTATAGTGCTGTCTGTCCAACACTGGTAACTTGCTGACAGAAAGAGAGAGCAGAGTGTCCTTCATTGTCCACTCACTGGGTTGGAGGCGGGTGAGTGACCAAACTGCATTGCTTACCTTCAGCAGAGGAAAGTGAGGTCACTAACTTGTATGTTCCCCTTTTCAGCAATGTTTGGATGTCAAGTGTGGCTGAACAGGGTTATAATTTTTTTGATTTATTTATTTATAGGTACAGCTGATCCAGTGAATATCTGATTGCCTCTTGGAGGATCAGGAAATTTTTTTTTCCCCTGCTGGAGCAAATTGGGTCATGCTTTATTGTTTTGTTTTGTTTTTTTGATCAACTGTTGGTATAGGATTGTGTATTTGGGATTATATATATATTTTACCCTTTTATTGGTTGAACTGGATGGACTTGTGTCTTTTTTCAACCAGACTAACTATGTAACTGTGATGTATAATTCATAATGATGTATTTAGCTGTGTTTGTGGAATGTAACTACTTTATTCATATTAAAATGTATGGATAAACAAAACCTTTTTTTAAAGTTTTGAATAAAGTAAACCCATGTCAGTTTAAAAACAGAGACGTTTGCTTTCTTTGTGCCACTGGGAGGTATCCATTCACTTCCAGTCCAGAAGACACAGCAGGAAATGAGAGCAAATTTCCATCTTTGATAGATGTCACCAAACCATTTGTCCCAGTTGGATGATTTATCCTCAACTCTTACTTTGGTGACATCTACAGAATTCAGGATTTCCTCCTGCTTTCTGTCTCGGTGACAGTAATTACCAGGGGGTTGATTCTCTTCAGTTGGGACACAGACAACAAAATAATTTAACACTTCCTCACTCTATTCAAACCTAAACAAACGTTTTGAACTTACATACCATTTTGAGCTAAGTACAACTACCTATATCCCTAAAAACATAAAGACTTTCAATTCCTTTAAATTTTTCCAGACCAAAGGCTAAATATCACCATGTGACGATGACTTAGCCACTTCCAGCCCATAGCACGCATCCACACACCCTTGGGTTGAAGTGATTATACCAGGGCCATGGCTGCAACTGCAATCATGACCCATGGTATCCTTTTATTCAGCTGGTGATGCTCTTTCATATAAAAGTGATCCTAACAGCTAAATAGCCACTGGATTGCTATTACATGTTGAAGAAGGGGGTTCCGACAGCTTACCATAGAGATATTCAAGGAGCGGAAGCAACAAGGATTTTGTTACCCCCAATGACGCTCAGTTGTAAGCAAGCTGTTACTGGTTTGTGAAAGCATCTGACCAAACCATGTTCATATGACAGAGACTTTAGTTTGTACAGTATTTCTCCATTGACAGTGTTGTCTTTTTCTTTCTAGGAAAGATTTCAAGTAAAGAATCCTCCGCACACATATATCCAGAAGCTTAAAGGCTACCTAGATCCAGCAGTAACACGGAAGGTAAGAGGATATTTATTATCGATTGTGGCCAGTCATTTCTGCATGTGTTAGTTACACTGTTTTCTGATGGGTAATCTGTTACACTGAGGTTCCAGGGGGACATCCAACCAAAGTTTAAGAGTTGACTGTATCATGGAAAGTCCTTGAGAGGATCCAACACAGCAGAGTTGAAAAACGTCACACTGCAATCCAAAAATGGCATTAAGAAAAGGAGCTATTATTTATAGGTGAATTTGACCTTTAACCAGATCAGTGGGACAGCAACTGGCTTCATTTCTAGACATGGAAAAAAAATAACTTGGCAAAAATGAAAGCTATAACTTAAAATACAGCTTTACTGCTACAAAAATATATGTAATTATTAATATCCAGGCAGCCAGATGTGCTCATATCCCATACTGATGTCTCAGCTTGATGAACGGAGGAGATCAGATTTCTGATTGCTTCTCCCGTCTTTTCCATTCAAACAATCTCAGCTTTGTGATTTCAGTTAAAGTACACTTAAAGTAGTAATACAGTTAAAGTTATAATAAGCCCTTTGCATTTTTAGTTAAAACATTACGCACAATAAAATAAACATTCCCCAGCAAATTTTCAATATTGCTGGTTCCATCTCTCTCAGGACTGCTTCCATGAACTTCTGAGTCTCACAGGAAAGAGTTAACAGTGGAAAGTGCAGTCTCAAGCCAGTCTGTTAGCTTGGGGAATGGAGGGGGGATCAGGGGAGTGCCTTGCCATACTAGGCTATGTGGCTGTGTGTTTCTGTTGATGCACACAGGGTAGGGAGACACAAATCTAGTTCCTGCATACAAGGATGGCTACATAGGATGCAGCAGGAGAAAGGAGACACCCTGAAACAAGAATCTTGGGGCAGCATTCATAGCACCAGCTTAAAGTGGAGCTCCAGTCATGTTTGCAAAAATTAAAAGTAAGCAGCTACAAAAAACTGTAGCTGCTGACTTTTAATAAACAGCCATTCACCTGTACCAGGATCCAGCTCTGTGCTTGGCCCAACAGTTTGTATCTTTACTATGGTCACCCGGCTGTGACAGCTTGTGGCTTCACAGCCGGGTGCCCACTGCACATGCGCGAGTGGCGCTGCACACTGTGAATGGTCGCGCAGTCTTCTGAGACCTGTCATGTGTCCCAGAAGACTGCAGGGAGGTTGGAGAACTTCTGGTTCAGATCACCTAGGTGGTTGAAGCGCAAGTGGGAGCGGGTACCTGTCATGATTGTTTACCCGATCCCTCCTCCTCCCCAAAAGCTCCATTTCGCAAACAGGAGCGGGGAGGAGCAGTTAAAGCAGAACTTCCCATTTTGGGTGGAACTTTGCTTTAAATGGGAAACATAGGCAAGGATTAAAAGATAAGGTAGCTGTGAACTTAGTAAGCTATTAACCACTTTACATCTGCCCTATAGCAGTTTTACTGCTATAGGGCGGCTCTCCTGTGCAAAAGCATGTATTTATACGTGATTTTGCACTTACGCCTCACAGGAGTATGTGCGCCACTGGCGGATCGCTTCTGCTGTGAACTGTCAAAGCAGAAGCCGATCTGCGAGTCCCTGTGAATGGATCTTCGCTGGCACCCACTGATCTTTGGGCAGGGAAGAAGAATAGAGGTGTGCCTAAGTTTATGTAGGCACAGTTCTGTTGTGACAGGAGAAAGTGATGGATCGTGTGTCTCTGCAGAGCTGGGAACATGATCTATCACTTCCTCTTGTACCAGCGCCATCTAGTGTACACCAAGCGCATAGCTAGGCACAAACTTAACCCTTTGATCACTGTAGATGTTAACCGCTTCCCAACCAGTGTCATTAGTACAGTAATCAGTTTATATTTTTAGCATTGATCACTGTATTAGTGTCACTGGTTCCCCAAAGTGTCAGTTAGTTATCGCAGTCCCGCCATAAGTCATTGATCGCTGCCAGTACTAGTATGAAAAATAAATAAATAAAAAAAATTCCAGTATATGTCCCATAGTTTGTAGACACTATAACTTTTGTGCAAACTAATCAATATACACTTATTGGGATTTTTTTATCAAAAATACATAGCAAAAAACGTTTTGGCCTAAATTTATGAAGAAATTTGATTTTTCTTTATATTGGATATGTTTTATAGTAGAAAATAAAAAATAATAGTTTTTTTTTCAATATTGCCTGTCTTTTTTTGTTTATAACGCAAAAAATAGAGCCCACAGAGGTGATCAAATACCACAAAAAGAAATCTCTATTTGTGGGGAAAAAAGGGCATAACATTAATTTGGGTACAGTGTTGCATGACCAAGCAATTGTCATCAATTGACACAATTGATGTCATTGTATCAGCCATTCAAAGGACCGGAGCCAGCAAACCCGGAAGGAAGACTGGGGAAAGATGGAAGCCTTGTCAGCGGTGACAGCGCACTGCTGGAGGTGTCATTCTAAGGCAAGTATTTCATAATGTGGTAGTATGTGATGCATAATACCACATTATGCCATTGTCGTGCAGGGGATTTTTTATTTTTTTCAAAGGCCGTGGTTTACTACCGCTTTAACTTATTGGATTGCTGCTAAGTGAATTGGACAGGTTTGTATGCCCATTTATTTATGCATTGTGTCCACCTTTGGCCAGGCTATGGACAAATTTACACATTCTTAACAAGTAGTAGACTACATTTCTAAACAAGCACTCACTGACATGTATAGCATTCACTGACATGTATAGCACTCACTGACATGTATAGCATTCACTGACATGTATAGCATTCAATGTCATGTATAGCACTCACTGACATGTATAGCATTCACTGACATGTATAGCATTCAATGTCATGTACAGCATTCACTGTCATGTATAGCACTCACTGTGGAGCCTGCAGCTCAAAGCTTCATTTTCAAAGTGCACAGCAGAATTGCTGAAGTCCTTTAAGTTGGTTCTCCCAACTGGTTAGCTCCTGCTCTCTTTCGGAGTTCTAATGTGTTTACACTAGAGTTTAGGTGGCTGGAGGCCTTCTCAGTCACTGCTGGGAGGGGGAGCTAAGCTGTTATGTCACTGATGGCAGGGGGAATTAGGTTGAGCTGAGCTGCTGAGTCAGTGCTGCTAAGAAGCAGCTGCAGAGCTGTACTGGCTTAAACTAGGACTTTGGTACTTCTGCTGTGAGCTTTGAGAATTAATTATTTCACAGTAGATGCATCTACAGAGGTCAAGTAGGGCTTGCTGTAAGGATCATTTGCTGCTTGTTAAGAATATGTAAATATATAAAGGTCCATAGCCTGGCCACAACTTGACATGTTAAAGTCCACATTCTCCCTAAACTCTAGTTTAGCGGCAGGGCAATATCCGCCTGTTCTCAATTATGCTAACCTTCCATATAGTATCTTGCAGTTCAGCGAGTGATACCAACATGATACAGTGCCCTCTCCCTAAAGAAAAGGATCAGCACTTTTTCAAAGAAATTTTCCAATGGGTTGTAAATTTTATAGTTGTAATAAGTATTTATATCAGGCCCGAAGCAGTCTGATTTGGGCACTGGTCCATGGAACTCCTTGAGGTAAAGATCAAATTCTAATGAAGACTGGAACAACCAACTAAATATCCTCCAGTCAGATTACTACTGTACAGTCCTTGGCATCAATAAACCTATATAGACAGAGGGCCGTATCACTGAAACCCCCCTAGCAATGTCAAGTTAAACTGGAAACTGAGATTTTCATTTGGGTGGTCATATGTTTTAAAATGAGAAATTGGCTGGTACACAAAAGCCCTTTTAAACTGATACTGTACCTATACTTCAAAGGTTCATACATACACGTTAAACACTAAGTGGTTAGCTATTATTGTAGTATTTCCATGACTGGTAGCTACTATGGAGCTCTTTGCACTCTGGCTTAGAATTAATATTTCTTATGAAAACACTGCTTATGAAAATTGAAACAAGGACATTTATGGGGCTGCTATTGTTCTAGTGATGGCACAATTCCACAGCACTCACAGTATATAGGATTGTAAGCTTGGGAAAGTCTATGGCCAAGATGTCAAATCAAAGGGTCACAAAAACTGCTTTGTGTGAGCCTTCATTCTTAAACTGTGGAAAGTTTGAGAGAATAAAGTGTACCTGTCCTAGTTACAGAACAAAAATTAAAACCAAAGACTAAGTAGACCTAAACCCTTGTTATCTTAAAGTGTTATATCTATATATGTATACTTTTACCTGTCTATAAACTTCTAAGTGTCTATTATTCTCATGAATGATATGTTAAGGTATTTTATGTAAGCCATCCATATTGGGACCTCCACATGCTGTGGCTTTAAAGCTAAACCATATATATAAGCTATTTTATCTGTCACATGATTTGGATTTTTATCTATCCACAGCTGAGATTTATACATCTTCTCAATATAGCAAAGCCCTATATGGCAAATCAGTAACACTTACAGGTCTTGTCTCTCCCCCAGCCTGTGACTGGACAGTGAAAGGAGGAGCAGCACACTGATGAGCTCATTGTCACTCTGCTCTCTCCTCCTATCATCATGTTCTCCTTCTTCCAATCTGTGCTCTTCTGTACAGTTGGCTGCACAAGGTTGATACAAAGTCAAATTACACCGCTTGCATTTGAAACAAAACATGCAATGATGTATACATGATTACAGAGCTATTTTAGCTCTCTCTCATCTTCAAGTACAATGCAGGGCCACTAGCCCTGTATTGTATGTGAGGACGCTGAAGGACCGCCCACAAGCGAAGCCTCTGGGAGAAGAGTTGAGCACCAATAGCTGGGGGAGTGAAGGATGGAGTAAGTAAAAGTTATTTTTACTGGTACCTTATAAATAAATGGGATTTATCCTTGGATGAATGGAAGGGAGAACTTTTTTGCTCCAGAGTTCAGTTTTAAAGTAAACCTGTCACAAACGTGCACTTCAAACTCAGTGTTTGATGAAAAAACAAGCAGATGTTACTTTCATAGAAAACCATGTGCCAGAATTATCAGCTGATGCATAGACATAGATATCTGAGATATCTGAGATGTTTGCAAAATCTTCACTTTTACTATGTTACTTAAAGTAGACTAAAGTTAATCACTTTAAAAACGTGTGCATATCCTCAGTCCATTTCTGTAGTTGCAGCTGCTTTGTTTTTTTTTTTATTTCTGGCTCCATAACAGCCAGCAGGGGTAATACACATTCCCTCTAGACATACATGTTCCAGGGATTAGTTGGCCATTGAATGGTGTAGACTTTAGCTGTGCAGTCTGCCCACTAGGTACATTCCATCATGCCTGCTTCTTGAAAGGCAATCAAGCAACTGACCAGCACAGCTAATGTTTGCAGCATCCAGTGTCCATCAGGGAGGAACATGCTAGTCTAGAGGGTTACCGGGGATGTGTTCTTTCACTCATTATCACTCATTATCACCCTCTGCTCTGAGTGCATTTGAATGGGTGGCTACAAAGTGAGATGTTGAGAGAGCAGAATGAATTGCTGACACAGGTATAAAGGAAATTAATGCAGAAGAGACACTCTGTAAAGATTCTAAGGTATTTATGGGGACTACATGTACACAGAATTTCAAATAAACAGGATAAGCAATTGAGAATCGATCTTTGAAATCTATTATGTATTTTGTTTTACTATAGTTAAGCTTTACGACTTGCCCCTCCTTGACTTATTTATTGTAATTTGTGGCCTCACTAACCAATAGGGAGGCTTGGGCAAGGCACTGACAAGCTCAACTGTTACAAGAAAAGATAATATGTACAAGTAGCATCAGCTGCCTACACCTCTGGATCTACAGTACTTATTGTTTTTTTATGGAGAGTACCCTCTGTTTTTTGTGCTTATTGTGAATTGCTCTGGTTTGTGATTTTGGGTTTTTCAGACCAAACAACAAACTTTTATGATAAACTTTGAAAAATTGTGATGATCAATTGAAAAAAAGATACTGGGGTAGCCAGTATCAAAAACCTTGGTATCAGATTAAGGCCTCACACTGATGCAAATTCTATGTGGGTTTGATCTGATCCGAAAGGAATAGATTCGCATGTCATCTGAAAAAAACATTGTTTTTAATGAAGGCCATTTACATCTATGCAGTGCGATTCTAAAAAAGGGCCCTGTGTGAGTTCATTCCGATGTGGTGCGAATTTCATCTCCATAGACTTCAATGGGGACCAAATTGAAATCGCAATCCTGTGTTAACATCCATACGAATCCATCTGTATGAAGTCATTTGGAGGTAAGTTTGCACTGAAGCCAATCGGAAGCGATTTTGCATTGAAGTCAATGGGAGTTGGTTTTGCATTGACGGCACTGGGAGGCGATTTTGCACTGAAGTCAGTGGAATGTGATTTTGCATTGAAGTCAATGGGAGGCTTATCAGAATCACATCTGAACTGCTGAACAATTCACATCAAAATTGCACCTAACACAAAGAAGTCGCACTATGAATTCACACCAAACTCGCAGTCATAAAGGGTTGGAATTCGCATTGCATCAGTGTAAACCGGGCCTTATACTAAACGTTCTAAAAAATGCCATGCTTCCCCTTTATTATGTGACATTTGGAGGTATATTATGGAATTATGCTTAACATTTTTTTATTTTAACATTATTGATTTTGCTCGCTGATCATGTAATTGTATGAATATTGTATGTATGATGTGTATGAATGGTTTAGGTAGTATTATTTATTTGGTTGAAAGGGAAAGTGCATCATGTTTGGATTATTGTGATGGGTTTACAATAAACATCCATGGACACAAAACAGTAGCTGGGAAATCCATCCTGTAAGCAATAGTAGCATAAAATGTGCAGAATCATGCCTGTTGAGTATACATTTCCTGTGCAGATCCCTCTGGCGAGTTCATTATTTTAGAACAGAAGGAATTAGTAAAGTCCATGCAGGGTTTGTTCATAGACATACAGTACAATCCTCCTTAATTGACCATTATGAGCCATATCAGATAATGTTCATCTTATGTCATTTAAACAGGCATTTTGATAACTACACATAAACAGCTCTGAGGCACCCTGAAGACTAAAAGTAGCATATTGGTATATTTTCTGTAATGCAGCTATGGCCTTGGAAGCCAGATGGTGTTACAAGGCCAAGTATAATTTGTGCTGAAAAATACTGTTCATGTGCATTGCGATGTTCAGCTGGGGTATGAGGAGGACAGCCTAGGCATAAGTCACCCCTAGAACAATGGTCTCCTTGAATCACTGCCAGAAATATCAAATGTGAGGCTCACCATACACATTATATGAGGACCTACCTTAACTATCCAGTCGATTTGTATCCAGTGTGGTAGGCCATAGTACTACTTGAAACTTAAAAGGGAGTAAATTGTAATCTAATTTTGTTTTTCTTTAGAAGTTTCGCAGAAGAGTGCAGGAGTCCACTCAAGTGCTGAGGGAGCTGGAGATTTCTTTGAGGACAAATCATATAGGGTAAGTTTTATTTTTAAAAATACCTGGAGAAGAATCATTTACTCTACTACCTTCATCATGAATAGAAGAGAGGGATTTAATGCTGTAAACTGCCAAATGAACTGTGAAAATCTGTATACACGGGGCTGGAAAACCCACTCCCCGTTTCAAGCCATAACCACATGATGTGTCTTATGTAGGCCATAAACGATGTGAAAACCAAACAAAAATTCATGTGGATAGTCAAATCATTCCTTTTTTGCATTATTTATTTATGGTACTTATATAGCGCTGTCAATTTACGCAGCGCTTTACATATATATATATATATTGTACATTCACATCAGTCCCTAACCCTCAAGGGGCATACAATCTAACATACCTAATTTACATTCATACATACACATAGTAGGGACAATTTAGACAGGAGCCAATTAACATACCAGCATGTCTTTGGAGTGTGGGAGGAAACCAGAATACCCGGAGGAAACCCACGCAGGCACAGGGAGAACATGCAAACTCCAGGCAGGAGGTTCCATGGCTGGGATTTGAACCAACGACCCTAGTACTGCCAGGCGGAAGTGCTAACCATTTAGCCACTTTGCATCATTAATGTGCCACCTGCAACACACAATTTTTGTGCCGCAGTTGAAAGTGTCTGATCCAGCATGCGGTTTGTTTTTTTTTAGAAAAATGAAACCAATGATAGCACAATCGTATACACCATTTTTGTTTTTCAATCAACAGAATGTTCAGTTTTTGACTCGTCAATGGCCTGCGTTATTTGTGGTTTTATTTTTACTGACTGGGAGGATATAAAAAAAATAAAAATGATATAAAGGATAAAAAATTGTCAGTCAGTACTGTTCAATCACTTATTAGGAAGTGGAAAGTATGATCTCTTGATTCCAAGCCAAGGTCAGGTAGACCAAAAACGATTGCAGCCACAACTGCCAGAAGAATTGTTCGGTATACATAGAAAAACCCACAGGTCACCTCAGGAGAAATACAGGCTGCTTTGGAAAAAGACGGTGTGGTTGTTTCAAGGAGCACAATACGACGATACTTGAACAAAAACGAGCTCCATGGTCGAGTTGCCAGAGAGAAGCCTTTACTTTGCCAGTGCCACAAAAAACAGTGATGTGTGCCAAGATGTTGTTGGGCATATTGTAACCTTTTCTTTTTTTTTTTTGTGTGGGGCATTGGTTCGGTAAAGGCTTCTTTCTGGCAACTCGACCATGCAGCTCATTTTTGTGTAAGTATCATCGTATTGTGCTTCTTACAAAAAAAGAAAAACACATCTTTTTTCGGAGCAGCCTGTATTTCTCCTGAGGTTACCTGTGGGTTTTTCTTTGTATCCCAAACAATTCTTCTAGCAGTCGTGGGTTCAATCTCTCTTGCTCAACCTGACCTTGGCTTTGTATCAAGAGATCCTTGAATTTTCCACTTCTTAATAAGTGATTGAACAGTACTGACTGGCATATTCAAGGCTTTGGATATCTTTTGATATCCTTTTTCATCATTAAAAAGTTCCATTACCTTTACCTTGTTATGCAGTTCTGTTCTGCTCCCCATGGCTCACTGTCTAGCCTGCTCAGTGCATCCATGTGAGAGCTAACAAACCTATTGACTATTTATACACAGACACTAAATGTAATTTTAAAATCCACAGATGCGGGAAATTAACCTTTAATTGACATTCTAAGCTGTGTGTTACCTTGTGTGTCTGTACCAAGGCCAAACATTCCAGGATATGCAAACGTTTGATCAGGGCCATTTGGGTGATTTCTGTTATTATTATGATTTAAAAAGGAGCGAAGCAACTATGTGATAATAAATGGCTTCATATGATCACTAGACTTAAATAAAATACAGTTTTTTTGGCATGATCAGTCATATTTTCAATATTTTCATGATTTCTGCCAGGGTATGCAAACTTTTGAGCACAACTGTAGCACCAATAGCATCCCTAGACTTTGTGAACAGCAGGCAGCAGCAAAAGGGTCCTAGCCTAAAAAAGGGACACTAATGCAGCCACCAAATCTATGGACCATTAAGCTGCAAAAAATTACATGTTTGCTCTTGGGTTAGGTACACTTTAAACTGAGAGAATTCCTCATTTTCTGTTTCAGAAAAGTTTTCATAATTTACCTTTATGATTGGAAGGTTTGAACACGTAGACATTACCTGCAATTACATGTACTCCATAAACATTTGTTTGGCTTTATCCAGCCCCTGGTAGTGCAGGATATCCATCTGCAGGGTATTTATTAATTACATTTATTACATTTTTATAAGGTCTATAAGCACCAGTTTGATGTTGCCAGACTGGTGATCTAAGCAGTTTTCCGTGCCAAGGAAAGAGCGAATTTGGATGCCCGTTAAAGCCTGGTCATGTTACCCATTTGTGAGCCACTTCCTATAAACCTGAACATTAGGAGTTTAGTGAAATGGAAAAACCACATCTTCAAATAAGGATATTTTTAGCCAGACCGCAAAGTTTAGTCTACTTTTTCCATATGGATGAGCTTGTTGGGGCGAGTACACTCTATTCATCATTGCCGCTCCTATGTCACTGATATTTTACAATGTATAGGAGAAAAGGCATTCTCTAATGTTGATTTTGAAGGAGGATTTAGCTCAACAGAAGAAAGGTTGCTTTATAGGAAATATCTGATAATAGCATTTACAGTCTTGCATGTAAGGCTCCATGCACACTGGCTTAAAAAAAATTCTGCTCCTAGAGGAGTTTAGCGTTTTGCCTGTAGAAGCAACTAATGTTTTCCTATGTGTCCATACGCATTAGGTAGTCTAGAGGCTTTTTTAAGCTCAGCGTTGTTTAGCGGCAGAAAAAAAACCTTCTGTCCTAGGTTTTTGAGAGTATTTTTTTGGCAGAAAAAAAACGGTAAATGCTCCTAAAGATTAATACAAAAAAACATGCAAAGTTTTTTTTCTGCCAAGAGTACTGGCGATTTTTTAAGCCAGTGTACATGGAGCCTTAAAGTTTCCTATTGTGTAGCAGTATGCACTGAAACGAAAACTGTTGTTGTAATTGCTTATAAAGTGTTAGCTGGAGTTTGGCTTCAATTTGTTAGTGTATCTAAATCTGCTAGTACATCTAACACCCCCCCCTCCCAGAATGACAGTGCTGCTGTCCAGAGATGCCCCTGTGCTTATTCATCCAGAGTGGGGGCACTCTAATACAGGAGGTGTGTTACTGGCCAGATCACTAGGTGAAAATGGGAAAAAAGGCTTAAAAAGAAAACGAATGCATCAACACATCTTAAAGGTTTATAAGCTGCAATATAGTACATTTTTGGTTTTGGGTTTAATACTGCTTTAATTAGACATAATTGTTTTGCTTGATGTCACTGAAATTAGCATTGCCCTATATACACAGGGCAGATTTACTGAGCTGTCTGGCCCAGTGCCTGCCTTCTAGCAACCTAGGATGTTGTGCAGACCAGCCAGCAGCATCCTAGCAACCTAGGATGTTGTGCAGACCAGCCAGCAGCATCCTAGCAACCTAGGATGTTGTGCAGACCAGCCAGCTGCATCCTAGCAACCTAGGATGTTGTGCAGACCAGCCAGCAGCATCCTAGCAACCTAGGATGTTGTGCAGACCAGCCAGCAGCATCCTAGCAACCAGTGATGCATAACTGCATGAGAAGGTTGTAAAAAAAAGGCCACTTGGGGTGGCATCCAGAATGTCAATGCAATACAGAAAAACATGATCACAAGAAACGTCCAGCAGGTGTCCCTATTATCATGGTAACCCACTTACAATTTATCAAATAAGAAGCAGAAATGTGTCTTCTCCTTTTGGAGGATTATAGATGGGTTGCCACATATATAGGCCCAGCATATGAAGCATGGGGATGCAGTAAAAATGGCTGTCTCAGGTGGCATTTAACCTGTGCACACTCCGTCTGGGCCCCTATCTACCTCTGGGCGCCATGGCAGCTACATGGTTTGCTATGTCTGTAGTCATGCTGTTGACATCTTACCAGTCTTAATGAGGTCCCTGCTGGACTCTTTAATGTTTCTAAGAAATCTTTAAGAGGATTAGCCATTTTAATTGGACTGACCCTTTACTTTGATAAAGTAAATTTAGGATCACTTTGATCTCATAAACTAAAAAAATTATATTCCACGCTATAAAACAAGGGGTCTGTTGATTCAAAAGCATCAGCAAGCTGACATGTGCCGCCTTTTACGGCCTCAAAAGCCAACCTCTGTTACTTGCATGTCGCTTTTGTGGGCCTAGAGCAAATGCCTTTTCTGACCCTTTATTAAAACAGCCCAGATCACCCGGCAAATGATTACTAAGAACTTTCCTTGGTATGATTCTTTTCCTGGCAACACTGGAAACAATTCTGTATACAATTTGATCTTGGAACTTTTTAAAGAGCGATTTAGTCAGCTTGGTTGGAATGAACAGAACTTTGACTTTATAGCGGGACAGACTAACTATTCACAGTTGCAGCAAAACTCTTTCACAATTCCGCAATGGTGTTACAGCTGTGTTCCGCCCAGAGGCCAGTCCTGTTCTTGTAGACCTGTATCGGTATAGTAACATTATTCTTTATTTTTGAGTTTCTTCTGAATTTATCTTTCTAATTAGAATTCTGTTGTAACAGGTGGGTGAGGGAATTTCTCAATGAAGAAAACAAAGGACTGGATGTACTGGTGGAATATCTTTCCTTTGCACAATATGCAGTCACGTAAGTTAATTTAAAACCAATAAGACATATAAAATCACTTTGTGTGTTTTTTTTTTTTTTTGTGAAAAAAGTGCTTTGAGTAGACCTAGCTTAAAAAAAAATCTTCTAGATGTAAAAGCTCTGGCAAGATTATTCCTTTAAAATAAATCTTTAATCACTTCACTCTTCTAAAACACTTAAAAAATTCAAAAACCTATTGACCTCAAAAATAATTATATGTCAGGATCAGCTGCTAACTCTTAGTCAGATTTCTAATGGACCATGTCTGGTCCGATCAGCAGGCGATCCGTGAACAGATCGTCTGCTGAATCGGAGCAGAATGCAATGCATGTCACTTTTGTGACATCCATGTCTGTTCATTATTTTCTTACATTTAACCACTTCATCTTCACTTTCTAAATCCGAAACCATAGCTTTCGGAATCCATATTAGTTTAATAAGTGGACATTTAACTCCAATTACCTCCGATCCATCATGTTTAGGTCCATAAAAGTGTAAACAACCACAGACCTTTTCCATTTTTTTTTAATTTTTTTTTTTAAACCTGAACAGACTCAAGGATAAATGGATGTAAATGGCCACAATTCTGGCTGCCCATAGGAGTGACATCATTGACTAAATACGGTCATGTGAATATGTGGTCAATTACGTCACCTGGGAGACCCCGTCCCTTTGTACACAGCTGGCAGGTGCCATTCAGCAGGAATCAAGCAATGGGTTTGGATGTGTCAATGGGCAGCAGATTTTATTTTCTTTCAGAAGGTTCTTGGCTGTTGTTACAGATGTGGATCTGCATCGCCCTTGCATAGCCCTTACTCATTCACATAAGAAGGGGGAGCCAGTTTATGGAGGTACCCCTATTTTGAAAGGTGGCTTTCAGATTCTGATATGCCCCCTGTTTGCAGACCCCCACAATCACTGGGCCAGGGTTGTGGGGAAGAGACCCTTGTCCTCATCAACATGACAAGGTATCCCACCCCCATGTTGAGGGCTTGTGACCTGCTATGATTCAGGAGGGGGCTGGTCAGGAAACGGGATGGGGGGGTGGGGGAGGAGAAACATACCCCCTCTTTCCTGAACTCCCAGGTTACATGCATGGATAAGGAATATGGAGTTTGGACCCCATTTTATTTTTTTTACACCATCCCCCCTGTCTATTTATTTTCATCTTTTGGCTGGGAATCCCCTCATCTCCTGATAAGGGGACAGCTACACAAATTTGGAATTACAATCATTTTTGTCCCAGCAGCTATGATATCCCCAAAAAATACAAAAGGCGAATGTCTACAGCAGGGACACAGATATCAACATAAAGCCTGAGAGAGGCTTTAACTATTTTTACACTATTACAAAAAATAAATTAAAAGGTTAGTTCATCTCTGCAGTAAAATTCACTATGCAGCCAGGGGTGCCCTGTTTAAAAGTACATGGCATCCTTGACTGCACAGTGTATTTTACTGCAAAGGTAAACTAACCAATGGCACAATGGCCTGTCACTCCAGGCTCCCTGTAGTTCTGCCATTGGGGCAAATCTGCAGGGGGAGGCGGGCTGATTATGCAGGTATATTCATTGGTTGGCTGCATCTGGAGTGGTAGGATGATAAGTTGCGCACTGTTCATTTTAGTTTTCACAGCAGTGGGAGGAGTAAATAAGGTGAACTTCATAAGAAAGTCCACACAAAACACAAAGATAATAGGGTGGATTTACTAAAGGCAAATAGACTGTGCACCTTGCAAGTGCAGTTGCTCCAGAGCCTAATAAATGAGGGGAAAGTCTGCTGACTTTCATCCAATTATGTGCTGTTTTCTTTATTTTCCTTGCATATGATTGGGTATTCTTTACAAAGTGAAGCTTCATCTCATTTACTAATCTCTAGGCAACTGCACTTGCAAAGTGCACAGTCTAGTTGCCTTTAGTAAATCAACCCCAATGAGGAACACCGATGCAGTGATAGAAGCTGTGATCATCAAAGGCACCTAGAGATCGAACATTTATAATCTAGGCCTGTTATTTGTGTGCATTCCATTTTCCTCTTCTTAAAATAAAAAATTGGCAGCAGCCACTGCATTATTCACTTTCCAGAAATCTGCCATGATGGAAAAATTCCATTTTTAATGGAATTACTAGCATTTGAAAATGGCACACAGCACAAAGGCCCCCTTGTCTGCAGATAGCTGTGTATGAGTAAACATAACCCAACATGCCATTTGGTCACTGGGACGGAGACAAAATTAATTAGCGAAAATCGAATAAAGTTGTGTGTTATGCCTCTTTTTCTGAGAAGTCACAATGGATAAAGTCCAGTGTACACTCATAATTGACAATTACTGAACGGTTGCAGTAAATCTACATGGAGGAAAAGCAATAGGTTTTTTAATGAGCCAGTGCAAAGAACAAAGCCCAGTAATCCCTAGCAACCAATCAGGGTACAGTTTACTGTCATGAAATTGGTTACTGTCATAGTTCTGATTGGTTGCTGTACTTTGCTTTGCTAAGAGGATTAAATAGGTACTCTGCCTCACTAAACAGGATTTACAGCCTACAGGGGCTAACATCAAAATGGTTGTCCACTTGTACACTGCTCAAAAAAATAAAGGAACACTTTGCAAACACATCATATCTCAATGGGGAAAAATATCTTGCTGGATATCTATACTGATATGGACTGGGTAATGTGTTAGGAATGTAAGGATGCTCCATTGTTTGATGGAAATGAAAATTATCAACCTACAGAGGACTGAATTCAAAGACACCCCAAAAATCAAAGTGAAAAAAATGATGCAGCAGGCTAGTCCATTTTGCTGAAATTTAATTGCAGCAACTCAAAATGGTACTCAGTAGTTTGTATGACCCCCACGTGCTTGTATGCATGCCTGACAACATCGGGGGAATGCTCCTAATGAGACGATGGATGGTGTGCTGGGGTATTTCTTCTCAGATCTGGATCAGGGCATCTCTGAGCTCCTGGACAGTCTAAGGTGCAACCTGGTGGTATTGGATGAACCAAAACATGATATCCCAGAGGTGTTCTATTGAATTTAGGTCAGGTGACTGTGGGGGCCATTCAGTGGTATCAATTCCTTCATCCTCCAGGAACTGCCTGCATACTCTCACCACATGAAGCTGGGCATTGTCGTGCACCAGGAGTAACCCAGGACCCAGTGCACCAGCGTAGGGTCTGGCAATGGGTCCAAGGATTTCATCCCGATACCTAATGGCAGTCGGGGTGCCATTGTCTAGCCTGTAGAGGTCTGTGCATGCCTTCATGGATATCCCTCCCCAGACCATCACTGACCCACCACAAAAACGCTCATGCTGAACAATATTACAGGCAGCATAACATTCTCCATGTCTTTTCCAGACCCTTCCATGTCTGTCACATGTGCTCAGGGTGAACCTGCTGTCATCAGTGAAAAGCACAGGGCACCAGTGGTGGACCTGCCAATTCTGGTGTTCAATGGCAAATGCCATCGAGCTCTATGGTGCCAGGCAGTGAGCACAGGGCCCACTAGAGGACGTCAATCCCTCAGGCACTCAGGCCACCCTCATGAAGTCTGTTTCTGATTGTTTGGTTAGAGACATTCACACTAGTGGCCTGCTGGAGGTAATTTTGTAGGGCTCTGGCAGTGCTCATCCTATTGCTCCTTGCACAAAGGAGCAGATACGGGTCCTGCTGAGGGGTTCAGGACCTTCTACTGCCCTGTCCAGCTCTCCTAGAGTAACTACCTGTCTCCTGTAATCTCCTCCATGCTCTTGAGACTGTGCTGGGAGACACAGCAAACCTTTTGGCAATGGCATGTATAGATGTGCCATCCTGGTGGAATTGGACTGCCCGTGTAACCTGTAGGGTCCAGGTATTGCCTCATGCTATGGTAGTGACACTGACCCTAGCCAAATGCAAAACTAGTGAAAAACAGTCAAAAAAGATGAGTAGGGAAAAAATGTCAATGGCCTCCACCTGTAAAACCATTCCTGTTTTGGGGATCGTCTCATTGTTGCCCATCTAGTGCACCTGTTGTTAATTTCACTAACACTAAAGCAGCTGAAACTGATTAACATCCCCCTCTGTTACTTAACTGACCAGATCAATATCCCAGGAGTTTAATTTACTTGATGCTATACTCTGATTAAAAAGTGTTCCTTTAATTTTTTTGCAGTGTATATTTACAAACTGTGTCAACAAAGGTTTAAAAACATTAATAGACACTGATAAGTTCATATGCTTTAAAATTATCTCTTTTACTAATATCTAAAAAAAAAGAAAGTTGCTATTTCCACCTAAATAATAATGCTACTTAGAGCAGGGTTTCTCAATCAGGGTTCCTCCAGAAATAAGCTATCTGTAAGTGGTAGATTCTTCCCAATGACCACAAATGTAAGGAGCATTCTTCTCTCTAACCATCACACTAATGTATCATGAGCTGTAGATGTAGTAATTTTTAACAGGGGTTCCCTGAGTTCCCAAAAAGTTATTTCAAAGGTTCCTCTGTGTTGAAAAGGTTTGGAAAGGATGACTTAGACATATAAAGCGTGGTTTTCCATGGAACAAGTGAGGTTTTCATAAGAAATTAGGGCCCCCTCGTACACCAAAAAAAGGACAACTTGAAAGTTAAAGGAGAAGTACAGCTAACGCTTTTTTGGCTGTAGTTCTCCTGTGGATAACAGGAGTGCAGTTCGTTCTGCACTCCTGTGACCCGTTTTCAGCTGGCAGCGGACCGAAGTCTGCTGTCGGCTGATGTCACTCAGCCGGTCCAGGTTGGGGAAAGATCCTGACTTCAGAGTCAGGATCCACCACAGTGTTTGGAGGAGCACCTGGCTCAGCCTCTCAACGAAGCGCTGAGAGCCTGAGCCAGCTACTTCCTCCCCCTCCACAGCCTAGCGCTCCTGTCAGTGCTGGGGGGGCTAAGCAGACAGCGATGACTGACAGTCCCGCTGTCTGTTCAGAGTGGCTGTGAGAACTCAGTGATCAGCGGTCATGTAATTGGGGGGGACAGATGCAGCATCGGACCGATGTTGCATCCACCTAAGTAAGTATAAATAGGGAAAAAAAGAGCCCCACTTCTCTATTAAAGGATGCCTTTCTGACCATGTTTCTTGTTACACCCATATTTAGGGGGGGTCCAAAAGTCTTTAACCAACCCCCCCTTCCCAATTACCTGAATCACAGACTGCTTCCACCCACCAGCTCCTGTCATTTCTTAAATTTGGTGTGGCTGTATCCACACAGCCCATCATTCATTGAAAATAATCTGTGCAGTAGGACTTGTAGTTCTTAATGGAGCACAAGTGTAAGCACACCACTGTACTTGTAGTCCATTGATACTTCCTCCAAACCCATAACTGGAGGTATGGACCTGCAGTTGGAGGAGTAGTCTGCAGGAGCCAGAGCATTTTACCTGCGATCTACAGGTGCAAGATGCAATGACTTTTATAAAAACGTAGGGGGAAAATAGTAAATACATTTACCTTATCCCCAGCTTTCACCCTTATCACCTAGGGGAGGGTGATACCAAGCTCCTTCCAAAAAGATCTTGGGAATGCTGAATGTACAAATTTTTGTAAAAACATGATACTGCACTGTGCTGCAGCATCTTTCCATGAGATTTGGAATACTCGGGATCTCACTGGAAGGATAGTAATGTCACCCCCTGCAGTGCAGAAGAGTGACGGGCTAAGGTACATTTATTTAATGCACTTTTTTTACCCGTAAGCTTTTTTTTTTTTTTTTTTTTACGTACATGCAGCAATTTTCCATGGACTTTACTTGTTAGTGCAAGTTCTGCTTTAAGATAGAATTCACTTTTTAAAGTCAAATTGCACCTGTGTAATTTGGAATCATCTTTCCATTTTCATGTATTGATTTATATTCCTTAGGTTTGATTTTGAGTGTCTGGAGAATAATGTAGAAAACAATGTTGACAAGTCGAAACATTGGAGCCGGTCCATTGAGGACTTACATAGAGGTGGCAACCTACCTTCTCCTGTTGGGAATAGTATTACTCGGTCAGGCAGACATTCTACCTTAAGGTAAGTTAGTTGAGGCAATTCTATATGTATATATGAGATGTTGCATGTTTTTTACTGTGGTAGGTTGGATTTTAGAAAAAATACCTAATTGCACCCAAGATCTACAACAAAAGTGAAAAGGATAACTGCAGCAACTGGTGTCTGCCTTATATAATGTCCTTGAATATAGCATTTGTTCATGAAAGATGGATACAACCAGCCTCACTTGTATCTAGGAGTGTTGAGGGGTTTACAAGGGGATGTGATCAATGAGGACAGGAAGAAAAACAAGGTTATCCCTTATATCATTTCTTAGCAGGTACAGACCGTCAATGGGGTTGATTTAATAAAACTGGTGCATTCAGAATCTGGTACAACTGTGCATGGTAGCCAATCAGCTTCAGCTTGTTCGGTTAAGCTTTGGCAATAAAACCTGGAAGCTGATTTATTTATTTATTCCAGGTACTTATATAGCGCCGTCAATTTACGCAGGACTTTTACATATATATTGTACATTCACATCAGTCCCTAACCCTCAAGGGGCGTACAATCTAAGGTTCCTAACTCACATTCATACGTACACATACTAGGGCCAATTTGGACAGGAGCCAATTAACCTACCAGCATGTCTTTGGTTTCTATGCAGAGTTGCACCAGATTTTGCATTCCCTAGTTTTAGTAAATAATCCTCAACGTATCGCACAGCTCTATATGCAGAATTTGTTTCATAACCAGATTTATTATGATCAAGCAAATCCTTATAATACATCTTGCCTTTGATATTCCTATATCAAAGGCAAGTATTTTTAGCATTTAATGCAGGAATAAGCATTCTTACAGTGAGTTCTAACCATGTGAAACCGTCTCTCAAGCGAATTTTAAAGCAAATGCTCAAAAAAATACTCAATACCATTATTTAGTAGTAAGTAGAAATGTAAACAAAAGTCACTTAGACTATCATGCTAATGTTAAAGAATATGTTATTCCAATATTTCATATTCCTGATATGTGCTTGTTGCACCATGTACTTATGTAAAAAGAATCCTTTTCTCTATTGCTTCATGTGTGGGAAATACCTGGTGATCTTGCCAGTCCCCCCTGCTTTCCTATTTTAAACTGGCCACACTAGACATAGAAGCACACCCATCCCAGCATGGTCGGTTTTCTGCCAGCAAAGGGAGCTGACATGCCCCACCCACAGAGCCATTCAATGGGAAGATCAGTCTACTGCTGTTTCTCCAACACTACATCTCCAAACTCCTTATGCAGCAGAGAACAGATATTACTTGATCATTTATTTAAAAAAAAGAGAGAAAAAAGGGTATTTATAATGTTTTTTTGGGATATACACACAACATGTTTTGCCTTTCTTTTCTATTTTATACTGAATAGGTTGTTTTACAAGGTGAGGGTTCACTTATACTTTAAAATATAATGACTCTGTCAGGTTTAAGGTGATATAATCTCTAGACACTAATAAGAATTTACCGCTTCCCATTCTGTTTTTAGCAGAGTAGATTATGATTGGTTGCTGTGCGCTGTTTCACTTTGCAAAGCGCTCTTTGCACTTTAGAAACCTTTTTTTAAATTTTTGTATAAAGTGGGAAAGCGTTAAGCTGGCAAAACATATCATTGATTGTCTCTATACAATCTCTTTTATATTTACCAAAACCAAGTAATTTGGTGGTCTATCTAAACAGGTCATTCTATTTGTATCCAGTCAAATTGGTCCTTGCACTACATAGTTGTCGGTAGACTGAAAGAGTGTCCCAATATCAATTGGAGACATTTCTTACTTTTTGTCGTAGTGACTCTATTGAACATGTGGGGGGATCTTTCTAATAGAGACATCATTAACTACCCAACAGTGGTTCTAACTCCTCTCCACACTGTCTGAAGTTAAAAAGAGCTTTGCCTGGCTTCTACCTTTAAATATAATTGTTTTTATGGCTGCCATAAACTCCTAACTTACATTCTGCAAGACTTGTGAGCACTAAATTATTTGAAGAGACAGCACGTGCAAATAAGACTCCATTACTAGTTTACATTGCTGTGTAAGTGTAAAATCAATAGACCTGTCGGAGGGTTTGCTGATGTATGGAAACCATGTATTGACTGGATATGGCTTGACTTCTATAAACTGCAGTGCAGCAGAGATCACATGATGATTAACAGGGATAGTTTACAGTGCAGTCACAACAGATGTTAGACACTTATTATATGGATTGTCTGCTGCTTTGATTTTAGAGAGAAAATGTCACTAACCAATTCATATATTTATCGCGTGAGGTTTATTAGCGTTCTTCCAAGTATTGCCATTATAGCTTTCCCAGCATTCAGTGCTAGACGATCATTGATTAGATGATGTCTGTTACATTTTTCTTAACAGTCTGCAGCGGAGAACTACTTTGCAGTATGTAGTTAAAACTCTGAAAGAGAAGAAGGGATTTCTGGGTAATGGCGTCTTGCATGTCAGGTCTTTGCATGAGTGCCTGCACTCTCCAACCCATTTATGGGGTTACCAGACCTCACTGGGAGCGGTGGTTTTGGTTTGTATTTGAAGTGCAGCAGTAGGGACTTCAGATAAGGTCCAGCAGACTAAAATGGAGACATCCATGGGCCATTGTTTTGGTTCAGCAAAGTCCTTGAGAACTTTTTAAAAACTTAAAAAAAATCATCAAACAACATGGATGGGGGCACAAGGCTAGACATGGACAAGTTGTTTCTTCATTTAGGCGTCATATGGAAGCTGGGTGGCAGTCAGCTCCTGAATACTCAATCATATGCAAGGAAAATAACATTTTTGCTTACACATGATTAGATGATGGAAGACAGCAGAGTTTCCCCTCATTTACTAAGCGCTGGAGCAACTGTCTTATATATATATAGCAGAGCACATAACGTGGGAGCAGAGCACAATACTTGGAAACAGGGCAGATTATAGGCCACACAGTAGGGCATTTTACATGGTAGTGGGAGCAGGGCACATGATGTGGGAGCAGGGCACATTACATGAGAGCAAGACACATTACATGAGAGTAGGGCACATTATATGGGAACAGGGCACATTATAGGGAGCACAGCAAGGCACATTACATGGGAGCAGGCTCATTACAATACACACAGCACGGCACATTACGTGGGAGCAGGACACATTAATTGGGGCAGGGCACATTACAGGGGAACAGGGCACTTTAAATGGGACACACATCAGGGCACAGTACATGGAGCACACAGCAGGGCATACATCATGGCACAGTACATGGAGCACACAGCAGGGCAAACATCATGGCACAGTACATGGAGCACACAGCAGGGCAAACATCATGGCACAGTACATGGAGCACACAGCAGGGCACATTATATGGGAGCAGGACACATTACATGGGGGCAGAGCACATTACAGGGGAACAGGACATATTGTGGGGCACATTAAATGGGACCCACATCAGGGAACAGTACATGGAGCACACAGCAGGGCATAAATCATGGCACAGTACATGGGGCACACAGCAGGCCACATTACAGTAGCAGAGGTTTCTTTCAAATGCAGAGCATGTCAGGGAAGGAGCTTTGATTGCTCTCCTCTGGTGTGCTGTTCCCTGCCAGCCCCTATTTGTCTCCTGTCCATCCCAGGTGATGTCAAATGCAAGTACCTGGGATATACAGGAGGGGAGGAGAGACCGGCGAGTAACAGCATGTCATAGCCAACTCTATCACAGCCACTTCCCTGCCTAGCTCTGCATGTGTCTGCAATGGGGATGTGATCTACCTGTCAGCTGCCTATGACTGACAGATGTACATGTCAGCTGCCTGCAACTGACAGGTGTAGATCAGCAGAACTGATGGGGACCTCTTGTGGAACCCTAGGATTTCTACACAACTCAGTTGAGAAACCCTGCCTTAGACTGAGCCTGTATTGTTGGTGTGCATGGAACTGTGTCTGTTTCAGTAGTCTCTGTACTAGCAAGGAAGACCTGGGCATATTCTCAGTGCTCCCACACCCCGGGGGTGAGAGCTACACAATGAAATTCAGAAACAGAAACCAGATTGTTAACAAGGAATGGTTTATAGCTTGTTTATGGACATTAGATACTATAGAAAAGATTTTGATTAGTTTAGAACTTTCAAAACAAAAACTCTCTTGCCCCAATTCTCCATGACCCTGCGGTTATTCTGAAGATCCATACGTCTTTTACATACGTAGCTGCTGTTGTTGCTTTTCTTTTCATCAGAAAACATGTTAGCTTGTACTCATGTTGACAGATGGAGGCACGTGACTTTGCGTTGTTTCCTTTGCTGTTTGGTCTAGGAGAAATAAATGTACTCTATAAATAAGGCGCATATTCCTTCTGGGTGAAAAGGCATCGCTCTGTGGGGACGTGCTGCATTATGAAGTTACCACCTCAAACTTCTGTGTATACTCTGTTGCCATGTCGATGCATGCAATCTCTGATGCCACAAATTATATTAACTGTCCCCAGTGGGCTGCTTTTCTACTCTTTTACACGGCATTTTCATTTTAAGATTTTCTTCAGCTTAAAAAAAATTAACTCTTTCAAAGGTGATTTTTTTTTTGTTTTAGGCAATTTAGATCAGTTGAAGTATTTGACTATTTGCTGTTGCTACTTCATCATGTATTGCATATTAGGCAATGTTTCCTTGAGCAGAGTTTAGTAACTATAACTTTATCATTACTTACAGTCTTCATTAGTTGAGAATTATTGCCACTACTGGCATCGGACCAACAAGCAGTTACTATGGGGTGTATTTATTAAATATTTGCTGGGGGTATGCCTTAGCATTCACAGAGCTGTCTCAAATAATCCCTGTAATTTATCTAATATGTGCATTTCCTGTGATTTTCAGCGCCATCTAATAGCCATAATGCAGTATTTTCCTGATTTCAGGAAAAAACTGCATTATGACCACTAGTTGGAGCTAACGATTATTGGAAATACACATATTAAGACACATTATGGGTATTATTTGTGACAGCTGGTAGAATGCTGAGGCATTTGCACAGAAAATTTTATTATGAATAGAACCCTTAAAGTATAATGAAAGGAAAAACGATTTTTAGATTTGGATAGAGTGGAGAGGGATTAGAATGCTTATCATTTTCTGTTGCTGTCTGTGCTCCTAATAAGGAAATTCACCCTGTCTATTGTCCTGTTTGCCATTTACATTGAAATTGAAAGTAAAAGAAAATCCCACATTTTGGGTTGTCCTCAGAAAAGTGATAGCAGGGGAATCTTCCAATGGGGACACTAGTTCTGGTGACCTGGGGATCCCCAAGGAATTACCTTAATTTGCAGGTATTTCCTCTCACTTTCTGTTAGGTTTAGGGATAGGAAGAGAAGAGAAATCCCTGCAATAAGACACAGGCACAGATTGCAAATAAAAATCTGACAGGGGTTATAACCCTCCTTTGTTCTGTTCAAAATGAAAAAAAAGTTTTGCCTATAGTTCTACTTTAAAGAGGAATTCCAGGTATGGATATTTTATACATAGTTACATTGGTCTAGCACAGGGGTGGGCAAACTTTTTGACTTTAGGGCCGCAATGGGTTCATATACTGGACCCGGGGGCCAGACCAAGAGTAGATGAATGATGTGTATGTGTCATGCATAGTAAGTATAGTAATATTCCCCCACAGTAAGCATAGTAATTAATCCCCCATATAGTAATTCATCCCCCATAGTAATTCATCCCCCATAGTAATTCATCCCCCATAGTAATTCTTCCCCCATATAGTAATTCATCCCCCACAGTAATTCATCCCCCATAGTAATTCATCCCCCATAGTAATTAATCCCCCATATAGTAATTCATCCCCCATAGTAATTCATCCCCCATAGTAATTCATCCCCCATATAGTAATTCATCCCCCATAGTAATTAATCCCCCATAGTAATTAATCCCCCATATAGTAATTCATCCCCCATATAGTAATTCATCCCCCATAGTAATTCATCCCCCATAGTAATTAATCCCCCATATAGTAATTCATCCCCCATAGTAATTAATTCACTTACCTTTGCTCCGCGCGTTCCTCTCGCCGTGTTCCCGCGCCGTTCCGGTCTTCAGGGCGGACTGTGAGAGGAGCCTAGCTCCCCTCACGTTCGTCACGCTGCCCCGCCTACACACATCCTGACAGCCATCCTGACAGTATCACGCTCCACGGGCCAGATTAAAAGGTCCACCGGGCCGTATACAGCCTGCGGGCCATAGTTTGCCCATTGCTGGTCTAGCAGGACCAATATACACTATATTGCCAAAAGTATTGGGACACCTCTCCAAATCATTAGATTCAGGTGTTCCAATCACCTCCATGGCCACAGGTATATAAAATCAAGCACCTAGGAATGCAGACTGCTTCTACAAACATTGGTGAAAGAATGGGTCATTCTCAGAAGCTCAGAAAATCCAAGCGTGGTAATGTAATAGGTTGCCACCTGTGCAATAAGTCCATCCGTGAAATTTCCTTGGTATTAAATATTCCACGGTCAACTGTTAGCGCTATTATAACAAAGTGGAAGCAACTGGGAACTACAGAAACTCAGCCAAGAAGTGGTAGGCCACCTAATATGACAGAGTGGGGTCAGCACATGCTGAAGCACACAGTGAGCAGAAGTCAACTGTCTGCAGAGTCTATAGCTAAAGATCTCCAAACTTCATGTGGCCTTCAAATTAGCACAACAACAGTGTAGAGAGCTTCATGGAATGGGTTTCCATGGCCAAGCAGCTGCATCAAAGCCTTACATCACCAAATGTAATGCAAAGCATCAGATGCAGTGGTGTAAAACACGCCGCCACTGGACTCTAGAACAGTGGAGATGTGTTCTCTGGAGTGACAAAGCATGCTTCTCTGTCTGGCAATCCGATGGATGTGTCTGGGTTTGGCGGTTGCCAGGAGAGCAGTACTTGCCTGACTGCACTGTGCCCAGTGGAAAGTTTGGTTTAGGAGGGATTATGATGTGGAGTTGGTTTTCAGGGGTTCGGCTTGACCCCTTAGTTCCAGTAAAGGGAACTCTTAAGGGGTCAGCATACCAAGACATTTTGGACAATTTCATGCTCCCAACTTTGTGGGAACAGTTTGGGGATGGCTCCTTCCTATTCCAACATGACCGTGCACCAGTGCACAAAGCAAGGTCCATAAAGACATGGATGAGCGAGTTTGGGGTGAATGAGCTTGACTGGCCTGCACGGAGTCCTGACCTCAACCTAATAGAACACGTTTGGGATGAATTAGAACGGAGACTACAAGCCAGGCCTTCTTGTCTGACATCAGTGCGTGACCTCACAAATGTGCTTCTTGAAGAATGGTGAAACATTCCCATAGACCAGGGGTGGGCAAACTTTTTGACTTGAGGGCCGCAATGGGTTCATATATTGGACCCGGGGGCCGGACCAAGAGTAGATGAATGATGTGTATGTGTCATCCATAGTAAGTATAGTAATATTCCCCCATAGTAATTAATCCCCCATATAGTAATTCATCCCCCATAGTAATTCATCCCCATATAGTAATTCAGCCCCCATATAGTAATTCATCCCCCATAGTAATTCATCCCCCATATAGTAATTCATCCCCCATAGTAATTCATCCCCCATATAGTAATTCATCCCCCATAGTAATTCATCCCCCATATAGTAATTCATCCCCCATATAGTAATTAATCCCCCATAGTAATTCATCCCCCATATAGTAATTCATCCCCCATAGTAATTCATCCCCCATAGTAATTCATCCCCCATATAGTAATTCATCCCCCATATAGTAATTCATCCCCCTTAGTAATTCATCCCCCATATAGTAATTCATCCCCCCTATAGTAATTCATTCCCCATATTAATTCATCCCCCATAGTAATTCATCCCCCATATAGTAATTCATCCCCCATAGTAATTCATCCCCCATATAGTAATTCATCCCCCCTATAGTAATTAATTCCCCATATTAATTCATCCCCCATATTAAGTCCCCAAGTCCCCCCTGTGTCAATTCACTTACCTTTGCTCCGCGCGTTCCTCTCGCCATGTTCTCGCGCCGTTCCGGTGTAGCATGAAAATCTGTCTCCTATGAGGATCTGTCCCCCTCGACGTATCTGCGCATGTGCCAGTTTCAGGCATTAGCAGCCGATCGGCGATCTCCTGCACATGCGCAGATACGTTGAGGGGGACAGATCCTCATAGGAGACAGATTTTCATGCTACATCGGTCTTCAGGGCGGACTGTGAGAGGAGCCTAGCTCCCCTCAAGTTCGTCACGCTGCCCCGTCTACACACATCCTGACAGCCATCCTGACAGTATCACGCTCCGCGGGCCGGATTAAAAGGTCCGCCGGGCCGTATACGGCCCGCGGGCCGTAGTTTGCCCATTGCTGCCATAGACACACTCCTAAACCTTGTGGACAGCCTTCCCAGAAGAGTTGAAGCTGTTATAGCTGCATTAAAGTTCATGTGGGTTTAAAGGCAGGCATCCCAATACTTTTAGCAATATAGTGTAGCTGTGTATATACTATGTATATACCATACCCAGGTGATACCTTTGGAAGCTGAGAAATTACTGTAGTAGGCACCACTACTATATACAGTATATAGTTAGGTCCATATATATACGCAAGCACAATTGTTTTTTTCTTCAGGTATTTACCAAAACATATTCAAGCTACAGTTATATAATGGATATGGGCTGAAAGTGCACATTCTCAGGTTTAACTTGAGGGTATGTAAATCCAAATTGGAGGAAGGGTTTAGGAATTACAGCTCTTAAGAATAGCCATCCCCCCTTTTTCAAGGGACCAAAAGTAATTGGACAATTGAATACAATCATAAATAAAATGTTGATTTTTAATATTTTGTTGAGAATTCTTTATGGGCAATGACTGCCTGAAGTCTGGAACCCATGGACATTACCAAAGACTGGGTTTCCTCCTTTCTGATGCTTTTCCAGGCTCTAACTGCAGCTGTCTTCAGTTGTTCTTTGTTTGTGGGCCTTTCTTCCTTTAGTTTTGCCTTCAGCAAATGAAATGCATGCTCAATGGGGTTGAGATCAAGTGATTGACTTGGCCATTGCAGAATATTCCACTTCTTTTCCTTCAAAAGCTCCTGGGTTGCTTTTGCGGTGTGTTTTGGATCATTGTCCATCTGTACTGTGAAGCATTGTCCAATCAACTTTGCAGCATTTGGCTGAATCTGAGCTGACAGTATATCTCTAGACACTGCAGAATTCATCCGGCTGCTTCTGTCTTCTGTCACATCATCAATAAACACCAATGACCCAGTGCCACTGGAAGCCATGCATGTCCATGCCATCACACTGCCTCCACCATGTTTTACAGATGACATTGTGTGCTTTGGATCATTAGCTGTTCTAAGCCTTCTCCACGCGTTTTTGTTCCCATCAATCTGGTACAGATTAGTTTTAGTTTTATGCATCCAAAGAATGCTTTTCCAGAACTGATCTGTCTTTTTTAGATGTTTTTTGGCAAAGTCTAATCTGGCTTTTCTATTCTTCAGGCTTATGAATAGTTTGAACTTTGTGGTGAACCCTCTGTATTTGCTCTTGTGAAGTCTCCTCTTTATTGTAGACTTTGACAATGATACGCCCACCTCCTGAAGAGTGTCCTTCACTTGTCTGGGTGTTGTGAATTGGTTTTCCTTCACCATAGAGAGGTTCCTGCAATCATCCACCACTGTTGTCTTCCATGGACGTCCATGCCTTTTTATGTTGCTGAGCTCACCAGTGCGTTCTTCTTTCCTCAGAATGTACCAAACTGTTGATTTGGCCACTCCTAATGTTGCTGCTATCTCTCTGACGGATTTGTTTTTGAAGCCTATAATGGCCTGTTTCACTTGCATGGACAGTTCCTTTGAACGCATGATGTAGGTTCACAGCAATAGATTCCAAATGCAAATACCACACTTAGAATCAACTGCAGACATTTACCTGCTTAATTGATGAAGAAATAATGAAGGCGTAGCCCACACCTGGCCATGAAACAGCTTTTGATTCAACTGTCCAATTACTTTTGGTCCCTTTAAAAAGGGGGGATGGCTAATCTTAAGAGCTGTAATTCCTAAACCCTTCCTCCAATTTGGATGTACATACCCTCAAATTAAACCTGAGAGTGTGTACTTTTAGCCCATATAACTATAGCTTGAATATGTTTTTGTAAATACCTGGAAAAAAAAACAAAAATTGTGCCTATGTCCAAACGTATATGAACCTAACTGTGTGTGTGTGTGTGTGCGTATACTTTATTAGATACACCTGTTCAATTGCTTGGTAACACAAATTTCCAATCAGCCAATCACATGGCAGCAACTCAATGCATTTAGGCATGTAGATGTGATGAACACAACTTGCTGAAATTCAAACCAAGCATCAGAATAGGGAAGAAAGGGGATTTAAGTTAAATTGAACGTGGCATAATTGTTGGTGCCAGATGGGCTGGTCTGAGTATTTCAAAAACTGCTGATCTACTGGGATTTTCACACATAGCTATCTCTAGAGTTTACAGAGAATGGCCTGAGAAAGGGAAAATATCCAGTGAGTGGCAGGTGTGTGGACGAAAAATGCCTTGCTGATGTCAGAGGTCAGAGGAGAATGGGCAGACTGGTTGCTGCGACATTCAGATGGTAGGGTCAGAATTTGGCATAAACAACATGAATGCATGGAGCCATCCTGCCTTATATCAATCGTTCAGGCTGATGGTGGTGGTGTAATGGTGCAGGGGATATTTTTTGGACACTAGCAAGGTGAACCTAATAAAGTGGTCAGTGAGTGTGTATATATATACAGTATATATATATATATATATATATATATATATATCGTCTCATTAGGAGCGTGCCCTGATGTTGTCAGGCATGCATACAAGCACGTGGGGTCCATACAAACTACTGAGTACCATTTTGAGTTGCTGCAATGAAATTTCAGAAAAATGGACTAGCCTGCTGCATCATTTTTTCACTTTGATTTGGACAATGCCCAGCCTCGTGTAGTGAGAGTATGCAGGCAGTTCCTGGAGGATGAAGGAATTGATACCATTAAATAGCCCCCCCCCACACGCCTTACCTAAATCTAACAGAACACCTCTGGGATATCATGTTTCGGTCCATTTGACGCTACCAGGTTGCACCTCAGACTGTCCAGGAACTTAGAGATGATCTGGGAGGAAATACCCCAGGATACCATCCGTCGTCTCATTAGGAGCATGACCCGATGTTGTCAGGCATGAATACAAGTACGGGAGGGGGGGGGGGGGCATACAAACTACTGAGTATCAGCAAAATGGACTAGCCTGCTGCATAATTTTTTCACTTTGATTTTTCAGGGTGTCTTTGAATTCAGTCCTCTGTAGGTTGATAATTTTCATTTCCATCAAACCATGGGGCATCCCCACATTCCTAACACATTACCCAGTCCATATCAGTATAGATATCCCGCATGGTATTTTTCCCCATTGAGGCCTGATGTGTTTTCAAAGTGTCCCTTTGATTTTTTTGAGCAGTATATATATATATATATATATATATATATATATTACACTGATTTCTCAAATTGTATCCTCATTATCTTTTCTGGTGTCCCCTTGTAAGCTTGTCCTTACTCCCATCATCAAAACATACAGTAACTTCCTGCTCATTCCAGCCTCCTTTTATTTCTTTCCCACAAATGAAGGAAGCTTGGTTCCTGCTGATAGAATGCACAATGTATGTATATTTTTTGGTGAAGAATTAATGGGGCCCATCCCACTTTCATACATAAGACCGATTAGAATATATAATTCAGCAGTCCATTTGATCGGTGATATATTTAAGAAATGGAGCCTCCATTATCAGACACATCAGCAGTTTCCCTGGGGTGATATAGCTGGATGAAATGTACGTGTTGGCAGATGTATACTTTCCTGTCTGGGGATACACAGCAGTCTACAGGGCAGATTTATAGTTAATACCTGGTTCCCTGTCTGGAGGATGTGCATGAGCTGAGGTCCACACCACTAGGCTGATCTTCATTTTTTTGCTATCCAAAGAATGGACCATGATCTGGAGATTTCCAACTCTTATTATTATTTTTACTTTTCTGGAGTTTGGACTTTAAGCATTTAAAATACTTGATGTTTTCTCTCTCTCTCTGTGGAGCATAGGGGAGTGCCATAAAACTGCTTTCCATCCCCTAGACCAGTGGTGGGCAACCTTTTTTTTCAACTGAGCCAAATCTCGCCAAAACCACAATTGAAATTTATTTTGAGAGCCACATTTTTAAAACTGAAAATACATCCCCCATATAGTAATTCATCCCCCATAGTAATTCATCCCCCATAGTAATTCATCCCCCATATAGTAATTCATCCCCCATAGTAATTAATCCCCCATATAGTAATTCATCCCCCATATAGTAATTCATCCCCCATAGTAATTCATCCCCCATATAGTAATTCATCCCCCATATAGTAATTCATCCCCCATAGTAATTCATCCCCCATATAGTAATTCATCCCCCATAGTAATTAATCCCCCATATAGTAATTCATCCCCCATATAGTAATTCATCCCCCATAGTAATTCATCCCCCATAGTAATTCATCCCCCATATAGCAATTCATCCCCCATAGTAATTCATCCCCCATATAGTAATTCATCCCCCATAGTAATTCATCCCCCATATAGTAATTCACCCCCCCTATAGAAATGTATCCCCCTATAGTAATTCATCCCCCATAGTAATTCATCCCCCATATAGTAATTTATCCCCCATATAGTAATTCATCCCCCATAGTAATTCATCCCCCATATAGTAATTCATCCCCCATAGTAATTCATCCCCCATATATTAATTCATCCCCCATAGTAATTCATCCCCCATATAGTAATTCATCCCCCCTATAGTAATTCATCCCCCATAGTAATTCATCCCCCATATAGTAATTCATCCCCCCTATAGTAATTCATCCCCCATAGTAATTCATCCCCCATAGTAATTCATCCCCCATATAGTAATTCATCCCCCATAGTAATTCATCCCCCATATTAATTCATCCCCCATATAGTAATTCATCCCCCATAGTAATTCATCCCCCATATTAATTCATCCCCCATAGTAATTCATCCCCCATATAGTAATTCATCCCCCATAGTAATTCATCCCCCATATAGTAATTCATCCCCCATAGTAATTCATCCCCCATATAGTAATTCATCCCCCATAGTAATTCATCCCCCATAGTAATTCATCCCCCATATAGTAATTCATCCCCCATAGTAATTCATCCCCCCTATAGTAATTCATCCCCCATAGTAATTCATCCCCCATATAGTAATTCATCCCCCATAGTAATTCATCCCCCATATAGTTATTCATCCCCCATAGTAATTCATCCCCCATAGTAATTCATCCCCCATATAGTAATTCATCCCCCATATAGTAATTCATCCCCCATAGTAATTCATTCCCCATAGTAATTCATCCCCCATAGTAATTCATCCCCCCCATAGTAATTCATCCCCCCTATAGTAATTCATTCCCCCTATAGTAATTCATCCCCCCTATATTAATTCATCCCCCATATAGTAATTCATCCCCCATATAGTAATTCATCCCCCCTATAGTAATTCATCCCCCCTATAGTAATTCATTCCCCATATTGTGTCAATTCACTTACCTTTGCTCCGCGCGTTCTTCTCGCCGTGTTCCCGCGCTGTTCTGGTCTTCAGGGCGGACTGTGAGAGGAGAGGAGTTCGTCACGCTGCCCCGCCTACATCCTGGCTGCCCCGCCTACATCCTGACAGCTGCAGAGTCCTGACTTTTGGGGCGGCCGCCCGAGAGGAGGGAGGGGGGCGGCCGCCCGAGAGGAGGGAGGGGAGCGGGCGCCCAGCACACAGAAGAGCCGCATTTAAGTTTTAAAGAGCCGCATGTGGCTCGCGAGCCGCGGCTTGCCGACCACTGCCCTAGACCAAGGGTGTCAAACTGACGGCCCTCCAGCTGTTGCGAAACTACAAATCCCATCATGCCTCTGCCTTTGGGAGTCATGCTTGTAACTGTCAATCATGCAATGCCTCATGGGACTTGTAGTTTGGAGCTGGAGGGCCACCAGTTTGACACCGGTGCCCTAGACAGAAACAAGCATTTAACCCTTGCAGTGCGGGTGCAGCCACATTGCCAGAGGGACTTTTAGCTTTCCCAGAATTAGACTTTAAGCATTTAAAGTGGTTGTAAAGCCTTACATATACCCAGTGAAGTGACTGGCTTCCGGTGATACACAGAGATAAAACAAATCCTCCTACATAAGTTGTACCTGTTTATCTGTAGCATTCTTATTCTTTACATCTGTTCAAAGTGCAGAATTTATCCAGCTTGTCTGAGAGTTCAGAAAAAAGGGGTGGAGAGCTGAAGTAACACTCTGCAGAGCTCAGTGAGGAGAGCTGATTGGAGGGAAGAGACACCCCCCCCCCCCCCGCCACACAGTACACAGGAGTTCAGGCTGTCAATCTGCTGGAGGTCCCTCCCCTGTCACCATTTTTTCTTGTTGTCAGGAAGACTTGTCAGAAGTGACTCAGATAGCAGAGGAATGAGACAATGGAAAGAAAGTACACTTAGTGCTCTGGATTGAGACAAGTACACACTAACGAGGGATATGCTTTGTCCATATTTCATGTCTGAGGTTTACAACCACTTTAAAGAAGAATTATGGGAATTAAGAAAAAAAAAAAAACATCCATACTCACCTCAATGCTGCATCATCAGTGTGATGCTGAGGCTGTCCCACATTGGCTCTAAGACAGAGAACAGAGTGATCACATCACAGCTCATTGCTCAGCTCTCAATCTTCTCAAAGCAGAGTACAGTGGCTGTCAGTCGCCACTTTCAACTCGGCCTCTCCAGCGATCATAGGCGTGCCGGGCTGTAGAGGGGGCATCAGTGGCTGGCTATCAAGCAGATAGCTGAGTGTATCCTGCCAATATGGTCTGGATCCTTCAGGAGCCTGGAGTGGCTCTGTGACATCAACTGTGACATCAGCTGACAGTGAGCAATTTTTGTACCCCATATGAATTCATGTGAGGTAGCAGTATCTGGGGGCCCCCTTATTATTAAAGGGGTTTCCTGGTTCTGATAAGCCCTCAGCCCACATACCCCCAGCAACCCTGGCTGGAAGAAGCCCTTGTCCTAATTAACATGGTATCCCTCCTATGTTGAGAGCTTTTGGCCTGGTATGGTTCATGATGGGGGAAAAGCACACGTTCATCCCCCCTTTCCTGACCAGCCAGCTGCATGCACAGATTAAGGGTTTATTATAGCTTTTTAGGGGGACCTCATACATTTTTTTTGTTGTCTTCCTTGCATGGAATTCCCCTTTGAAATCCATACCAGACCCTAAGGGTCTGGTATGGATTTCCTGGGGTGAACGCTCACATTTTTTTTTTGCATGAGCTACAAAGGGTCTTGTATGTATTTTTGGGGGAGTTCTATGCAATTTTTTTATTTTATGCTGCAGCAAAAGTGACACTTAGAAAGCAAATGACATTTCATTGCTAGCTTTTTACAAAAACAAAAACGCACACAGACCACTCCAAAGGTCCCTTAAAATACATAGTAGACCCTTGAAAGAATCTGTGTGCATGTTTTTAAAGAAGCTGACAATAAAATGTAATTTTTTAGCAATTTAAAACAAAGGGAGAGGTTTGGGAGGTCATAGAAGACAATACAAGACATATCTCCTAGATTGTAAGCTCCAAGGAGCAGGGCCCTCCTATCCCTCTTGTATTGAACTGTATTGTTGCTGTATTGTCTCCCATTATATTGTAAAGCGCTGAGCAAACTATTGGCGCTATATAAATCCTGTATAATAATAATAACAACAAAGTAAGAAACAATTTAATAAAAAAAATACATTACAGGGCCATTAAATAGTGGGTGTGTATGTATTATTTTGTGGAAAATTAGGATATTGTTTAGTGTCACTTTAAAATAATATTAAAGGTTTGTTTGTTTTTTTTAAATAATAAACATGTTACACTTACCTACTCTGTGTAATGGTTTTGCACAGGGCAGCCCCAATCCTCCTCTTCTCAGGCATTCCACTAGCTCTCCAGGCCCCTCCCTCCTGTCTAGTGCCCTCATAGCAAGCAGTTTGCTATGAGGGCACCCGAGCAGGCTTGCTCTGCTCTGTGTGTCTATTCACACACAGAGCATGGCTTGACCCTGCCCTCTCCTCATTGGCTCACTGGCTTTGATTAACAGTAGTGGGAGCCAATGGCTACTGCTGCTGTCTCAGCCAAAGAGGAGGGAGAGACCCAGGAGAGCCGAGGATCGTGATGGGGCTAAGGTAAGTATTAGGTGGGGCAGGGGTCGCTTCTGCCCATAGAAGGTGAGCCTTGAGCCTTTTGCAACCACTTTAAGTCTTTTTATGGGCTGACAACTCACAGCTTTTTTTGTGGACAGAGTGGTGTCAGCCCTGTCCAGTGCATTTTGCTAAACTACTCAATCACACCTACTCTTGGATATCTACAAAATGTATTATTATATTTATTATAGCTACTTTTATAGTGCCGTCAATTTACGCACCACTTTACATTGAATGTACATATTGTACATTCACATCAGTCCCTAACCCTCAAGGGGCGTACAGGGGCGGACTGACAACTCATGGGGCCCCCGGGCAATAGGGGATCATGGGGCCCCTGTGTCCTCGCCCACACTCAAAAAAACCTATGAAAAAGGTACCAGGGGCATCTCATGGGGCCCCCTACTGACCCCGGGCCCTCGGGCAGTGCCCGAGTTTCCAAATGATCAGTCCGCCCCTGGGGGCATACAATCTAGTCCCAAACTTACATTCATACATACACATACTAGGGCCAAATTAGAAAGGATCCAATTAACCTACCAGCATTTCTTTGGAGTGTGGGAGGAAACCGGAGTACCCGGAGGAAACCCACGCAGGCACAGGGAGAACATGCAAACTCCAGGGAAGTGGTGCCGTGGTTGGGATTCGAACCAAATAAAGTCTTATCATTCTGTCGTCCTTGATATCCTTTAGGAGAGCTAAACAGACTCTTTGAGATAACAAAAGAAAAATGGACAGCTGAGAATTTTTGACAAGATCAACAGGTTTTTGATTTTTTTTTTCACATATCAAACAGATGTAACAAAATGCTTAAAATTGTATATTTAACAGACCAAAATGGCACAAATAAGAGAGTTAATTGGCAGATTATGAATATAGTTTAATATAGCCAAGAGTGTTACCTAAACAAATCAGCTACAATTGTGTCTTTCTGTCTATTCCCCATACCGAGCCCACAGACTGTATTGCTGTCAGTTTACATCTCAGAAAGCCATCACAATAAAAGGCTGAATTCTGTGTAATGAGCAGTCACAGCAGGAGGCACAACATTGCAGGCAAGGGTGGGATGAAGTCATGCAGCCAGGGGCAGTATTACAGGGAATGTTGCTCTGCTGGCTGGTGGTGGGCTTACAGCTTCTGCACTCACTTTCCGCAGACCATTGACGGACATCAAAATCATATTTTTAATCAGCAAGAGAAAGACATTTACTTCCCAAATTATTGATGTGATGGAGCATCTTGGAGGAAGGAAACTGTTATATGCGCAGTTAAAAGCACATGAAATATTTATCATTATGAGCACACTATTATTATTGCAAAATGAAATCAAGCTAGGTGTAATACAGGAGGACCCATTTCAAGTAAAAGCAGTGTATTTTTTTCCCAGGCCTTGATTTGATCTTGTCTATAAACTCTTGTAGAAATTATACAACTCTGTATATTGTTAATGTTTTATTCATACTGCATATTAAAAATAATATAAAGGAGAATGCAAATTAGAATTCAGTTGGAAGTGAATTGTCCATATAAAATTGTCTTTCTAAAACTTTTTAACATGGAGGAACCCTTTAACTTTCTGGTCAATCAACACCTGCAGCCAATCAGCTGGCTAAATAAAAGAAAACCTACCGCATATGGACAGATTAACATTTGTAGTCAGTAGGATGACACCCCCCCATCATTGCCCCCCCCATACTGAGAGCTAAAAAGATCATTGGTGTCAGTGGTTACTTATCTGAGCGGCAGCAATTGTTTATTGCTCAAGGAACCCCTAGCTCCCTCTAGAGCAGTGGTTCTCAACCTTCCTAATGCCGTGACCCTTTAATACAGTTCCTCATGTTGTGGTGACCCCCAACCATAAAATTATTTACCCAGTAATTATAATTCATGAGTGTCGTTTTACCTCCAATACTGCTGCTTTCAGCGCAGTAGCTGCTTTTAACAGAGTAGCTGCTTTCAACACAGCAGCTGCTTTCTACACAGTAGCTGCTCTTTACACATCAGAAATATGTGTTTTCTGATGGTCTTAGGGGACCCCTGTGAAACGGTCATTCGACCCCCAAAGGGGTCGCGACCCACAGGTTGAGAACCACTACTCTAGAGGAACTTAAAAGCATGTACCTACAATTCTTTTTTGTGGCTGTGTTTCAGTCTACAGATCACCCCAAGAGCTCCTGAACCAGTGACCAATACAAAGGTGCACATTGGGGGGGGGGGCATTGACAATCAAACCAGGCATTCTAGGGTGCTCGAGACTAAGATAAACTGTGTACTTTAAAGCCGGCCATACATGGATCGAATCTCAGCCGGTTCAGCACGGATTGGCTGTGATTCGATCCATCCATCTACGGGCAGGCTGCTTGTGCCAAAGTCAATCCATCGTTCAACTTCAGTACAACCAGCCTGTCGGATTGTTTTCATGCAGTCACTTCCGGCTGCTATAGCCACCAGCAGTGATCATTGTGTTCTGCTGGCAGGGAAGGCTGCTCACCAACAGAACACAATAGCGCTGAGGGATGGATTCTCCCATCAACACTGATTTTGTGAATAGGGAATTAAGCAATTTTCTTTCCTTCCATGGACTGCTTAAGGCTATCCTGTCACATGGATAACATTATCCAGGTGGCTGACGCACTTTAAGGCTTTAAATGATGTAATTTCCCTGACATTTATTATTGGATAAGAGTGAAGCGAATGTCATCAGACTTTGTTTCCTGTGACAGTTAATAGGCACAACCTTACTCTGCATAAAGCTTGCTATTATAAATAGGAAACAATGTCTGTCCCTATAGATCCTTATAGATCACATTTCACCTTAAACCGCTCATGATCATGAACATATTTTTTACCTTAAAGACAAATGTGCAAACAAGCTGTAAATGCACAGAGAGAGTGTCAGGATGAATTAGGCATCACATGCTTCCCCGTAATTACATGGCTTATGTAGCATTATGACACTTAAGTAATTTCCCAGGCTCTGATAGACAGTAACCGCAGGCTGTCTACTCACTGGTATAAGGACAACCGCTAAAGCAGTTAAAATATATTCAGCAGTCCTACATTTCTATGTTTTAAAAGGTGCTTGCATTGTTTGTTTGTATATATACAGTATATGTATAGAAGATCTGTGAAGATCTGGTGAACTCCATGCCCAAGAGGGTTAAGGCAGTGCTGGAAAATAATAGTGGCCACACAAAATATTGACACTTTGGGCCCAATTTGGACATTTTCACTTAAAGGTGTACTCACTTTTGTTGCCAGCGGTTTAGACATTAATGGCTGTGTGTTGAGTTATTCTGAGGGGACAGCAATTTTACACTGTTATACAAGCTGTACACTCACTACTTTACATTGTAGCAAAGTGTCATTTCTTCAGTGTTGTCACATGAAAAGATATAATAAAATATTTCCAAAAATCTGAGGGGTGTACTCACTTCTGTGAGATACTGTATATATATATTTATTTTACTGGTATTTTAATGGTACCCCAGTTTTAGTCTGTAGGGTTCAATATTGAATTTGCAGCTATAACATCTTCAACTCTTCTGGGAAGGATGGCCACAAGGTTTAGGAGGGTGTCTATGGGAAGGTTTGACCAGTCTTCCAGAAGCACATTTGTGAGGTCAGGCACTGATGTCAGATGAGAAGGCCTGGCTCACAGTCTCCACTCTAATTCATTCCAAAGGTGTTCTATCAGGTTGAGGTCAGCATTCTGTGCAGGACAGTCAAGTTCCTCCACCCCAAACCCGTTCATTCATGTCTTTATGGACCTTGCTTTGTGCACTGATGCGCAGTCATGTTGGAACAGGAAGGGGCCATCCCCAAACTGTTCCCACAAAGTTGGGAGCATGAAATTGTCCAAAATGTCTTGGTATGCTGGCGCCTTAAGAGTTCCCTTCACTGCAACTAAGGGGCCAAGCCCAACCCCTGAAAAACAACTCGACACCATAATCCCCCCTCCACTAAACTTTACATTTGGCACAATGCAGTCAGGCAAGTACAGTTCTCCTGGCAACCACCAAACCCAGACACGTCCATCAGATTGCCAGACAGAGAAGCACAATTGATCACTTCAAAGAACACGTCTCCACTGCTCTAGAGTCCAGTTGCAGCATACTTTACACCACGGCATCCGCACTTTGCATTGCACTTAGTGATGTAAGGCTTGGATGCAGCTGCTCGGCCATGGAAACCCATTCCATGAAGCTCTCTATGCACTGTTGTCGTGCTAATCTGAAGTCCACATGAAGTTTGTAGGTCTTTAGCAATTGACTCTGCAGACAGTTGCCGACTTCTGCGCATTGTGCGCTTCAACATGCGCTGACCCTGCTCTGTTGTTTTACATGGCCTACCACTTTGTGGTTGAGCTGCTGTTGTTCCTATTTGCTTCCACTTTGTTATAATACTAATAACAGTTGACTGTGGAATATCTAGTAGCAAGAAAATTTCACGGATGGATTTATTGCACGGTACCATGCTTGAATTCACTGAGCGTCTGAGAGTGACCCATTCTTTCACAAATGTTTGTAGAAGCAGTCTGCATGCTTAGGTTCTTGATTTTATACAATATGATTTTATTCTTGGATTGAAATTGAGTAATTCTGAATATTTTCCATGTTACAATATATATTTTTTCCATTAGGGTAGATTTTTTACTCTTATTGATATACTGACACTTTTAATCTTTTTGAATGAGTCATAATGACTTTTGGTCACTAGGGAGAACTGTACACTATTCACAATTAAGGTACAGGGTATTTAAGCAGCCTTCACTGTCTCCTCCCTATTCTGAAGAAGTCTGCACTGATTGGCGGACTAAACGCATCAACGTAACGTACTGACGTCATCACACCCGGAAGCAACGTCCCACGTGGACAACACCATGGACTGGTGAGAGCGGCCATGCTATTGTGCCATGCGATATGCCTCATGATCCGGTGGGAACTCTGCACAAGGAATACTCGTGATATGAGGTCTGATTATTACCCTAACGGGAACTGTGTGAATAACCCACTCTATATCCACAACATGACAATCAAGTTTCAACGGGCTGAGAATCTATTTCCTGGGAAACAGCTAGGTCATTAGCCAATATCACGGTGGTGAATGTGGTGCATTGTTCAAACATTGTTAAATGTTACTGCACACCTCATATGAAGTTTTGCAATTTATTCTCAGCTTCATAATACATTTTCTATTATGTTTATCTGGAGGAATACCCAGAAGGGGTAAAGATATCTACATATTTTCACGATAGATGGAGGCTTAAATCACACAGTTTTCAAGCTATGAAGGAACATGGGACAGTATGAATCTTTCAACACGGTATAATTCCATGGGAACTCCTTCCTGCACTCTACAAATGGACATACTCAGTTCTTTTTTCAACTTTTTTGCAGTTCTCACGCATCTAATGATCATGATCAGGGGGGGACTGACAACTCATGGGGCTCCCAGGCAATAGGGGATTATGGGCCTCTGTGTCCTTGCCCAAACTCAAAAACGCCTATGAAAAAGGTACCAGGGGCATCTCATGGGGCCTTCTACTGACCCCGGGCCCTCGGGCAGTGTCCACGTTTCCAAATGGTCAGTCTGCCCCTGATCATGATTATGCATATCTAGCTATATACTTGGCTAATTTTTTGTCTTACTGCTATCATTGAATATGCAGGATATATAAGTGTTTTACACAAAGCCTTGTGATACACGGCTGAATTTTGGCTATTTTGCTAATATGCTGCTGTATATCTCAATACCACTAGAAATGTTGCAATCCGGATTGCTTGTCTTTCATTGTTTTTAATGTGTGTTCAGTGATTGTATATGTCACCATCCAATGATATTACCTTTTTTCCCAAAGGGAATAATAGAAATATGTGATTTTACATATAAGCTACATTGCTTGGGTGTTTATTACCTACTTCGGTAGTTGGCTCATGGCAACTACAACTTCTTTTGTTATATAATTTTTTGGTTTACACCCACACCTTTAAATTGGTGCGATCTTTGAGCTTATTAATAGGCTACCCTGCCTAAAATATTAAAGTGGTACATCTATATCCCTCAATGCTTGATTTTATACACCTGTGGCCATGGAGGTGATACTTTTGCCAATATAGTGTATATACTGTATATATCTATATACAATATGCAGGGCTTCAAATTTCGAGTCTGGACCTACTAGCCAGGCACAAACCTTACTCTCCACCAGTTGCCCCACCCAACCTTGCCCAGGTCCGCCTCCAACCCCACCCCGGCCCATCCTCAACCCCGCCCCCAGCCCTGCCCCCTTAAAGCTTATGAAATTACATTTTCTTTAAAATAAAGAGTCCAAAATATAAAACTGTATACAGTAATGTATATCCCAGCTCCCCTGTACTCCATTATAGTGATATGACATGTATACAGTAATGTATATCCCAGCTCCCCTGTACTCCATTATAGTGATATGACATGTATACAGTAATGTATATCCCAGCTCCCCTGTACTCCATTATAGTGATATGACATGTATACAGTAATGTATATCCCAGCTCCCCTGTACTCCATTATAGTGATATGACATGTATACAGTAATGTATATCCCAGCTCCCCTGTACTCCATTATAGTGATATGACATGTATACAGTAATGTATATCCCAGCTCCCCTGTACTCCATTATAGTGATAGGACATGTTGTATACATTACTTACTCCTTGAGTCCCCCGCGGCGGTGGAAAGGGTGACTCATCTCAGCGGAGGAGAGCGGACCTCTCCTGCACCTGTCCCCTCAGCGGCGGTGCCAAAGAAGCGGGAAACCGGAACTCGGAAACCGGAACTCGGTTTCACAATGAGGCTTGGAGCTCAGCCGCTCCATCATCTGTGCTCGCCGCTAGAGAATTTCTCCTCGCATTTGGCGAGTGGGCGAGCGGCTTTTTCAAGCCCTGCAATATATATATTGTGACAGATGGAGGCTCTGTCACTGGGAGAATATAGGAAAATGTGACACAGGATTTGCATTTAGGGTTAATGCAAAGTTCCAGAATGCTGTTTCTGAGCAGAGCTGTGTTTTTGGCTTCCTCTGGATTCTCTGATTCTGGATTGAACTTTCAATCCTGTTTCTGGGTTTTGATGCAGGATTGCAAAAGGTGTGCAAGATTGTTATATACACAGGTCTGAGGAAAGCTCAGGGCTGTGGCTAGCTTGTAGACTGCTCCCAGTGTGGGAGATGAAAGGTCTCAACTTAGGGTCAGGGGGCCCCTTCCCGGAGATAGAGGGTCTCAACCAGGGGTCAGAGGTGCCCCAGCCAGAAGCCAGGAGACAGTGGGTCTCATAGAGGGGTCAGAGGTGCCCCATCCAAAGACAGGAATCGGTGGGTCTCATGGAGGGGTCAGAGGTGCCCCAGTCAGTTCCAGGAGTCAGGTTGGATCCTATCAGGGTGTCAGGAGAACCCCAATACATAGGCCACAGGAGGCTGTGCAGCAAGGTGCTGCGACTAAAGACTAGAGAGATAAGCATTTTCGATTGTGTATAATGTGTGGAAGAAACCCCTTTGAGGGCAACTGATCTATGTGTGAACTTTCTGTTTATTTGTATAAAAGTGGGTTGCCCTGCGCTATTTTGGTCAATGTATTATACCCCAATACCATGCATATAGCTTCAGTTTTTACTGTATATGTATCAGGGCCGGTACTGCTACTTGGCAAACTAAGCAGCCACCTAGGGTGCACTGCCACCTAGGGGAGCCTGGGCGCAGCACAAGCCAGCACTCTCTCTGTGTGGGACACTGCCACATCATGAATGATCCTTCAGCTGAGAGGAGAGGTGGCAGGGGGGAGGAGGAAAGGACAGAGGAAAATGCGTCTGGGGCCAGTGTAGCAGCTAAGCTCCTTCCAGTGTTCCTCTCAGACTCAGTCCCTTACTGCAAGCCTGTTGGTGGCTGCTGATCACTGTGGAATTCCATCCCTTCTCTTCCCATTCATCAATGGAGGCAGAGCTGTGCTTGTAGAGGAAGGTAATGTGTGACTCTGATGGCTCATGCTTGTGTGAGTGTGACTGGCTGGACATCCATCACATGTGCAATGATGACATCATTACGATCCCACAGCCTGCTCTTCTAGTGCCTGCTGGGTCTGCTGATCTGTGTCAGTGTTGGTGCTGATCTGTGTCAGTGTTGGTGGTGGTGCGTTGTGTTGTGTTGGATTTGTCATTGTGTGGGATCTCTCAGTTCAGCTGCCTGCTGTCACAGTGTGGTTTCCTCCCCCCCAATTGCCTGGGGATTCCAGTCTGGGATCTGTCAGAGTGTGGATCCACCATCCTTCACTCACTGCTACTGTCACCCTGCCACTGCCAGCCACAGATACAGTCTGTCCGCGACACTGACTTTGTCTTTAATATCGGTGCTGCTGGCATGTTATGGCACCTATTTTTGCACATGAAAAGAAATGTAGCAGTTGCATGTTTTGTTGATTTAATACATTCTACTGTTTCTTTTAACTTTTATTTTTTGGAGGGGGGGGGGGGGGGTTGTGCAAGTAGCTGGTCTTGCCTAAGGCAAAAAATAGTCTAGCACTGGCCCTGCAAACGATGAATGATTAAGCTGGTATATATCATGTTAATGTGTGATGTGGGTTTTGTGTGTATTATTCCTTATGGTTTGGTGTGAATAAGATAACTGAATAAGTACACCACCTCCTACAGTAAATAGAATTTCTAATTCCTATTCCTCATTTCTGTACAATGCATTGAACTGGGCATAGAAGGTTAGTTTACTTTTGTTACGTTAGACAGCCGAACAAAAAGAGCAAAAAGAGCAAGAACAAATAGGTTCCTCAATCCACGCAAGGGAATTGAATGGAGGAATCCCCTCGCTGGGACTTTGTATTCTGACATCAGCTCCCACTAATGTCAGAACTCATACTGATCAGTGGCTGCAACTGCTGATTGACAATTTCCAGTGTGTCTCTTCAACAGAAGTTGATCTAATGTTCGAACAGGGAGAGCCAAACACAGATTGAAATTCAGCCAGTCTCTGCTGTACCTGATGGATTATAGTCATGATAGGAGGTAGAAGAAAGACATTTGGTAGGTTAAAGTGGTTCTAAAGGCTGAAGGTTTTTTAGAATGCATGAAGGTAAAAAAACTTCAGTGTGCAGCAGCCCCCCTAATACTTACCTGAGCCCGATCTTGGTCCAGCAATATGCACGGGAGCCCCTGCTCTCCCAGGTCTTTCTCTCCTCATTGGCTGAGACACAGCAGTGGGAGCCACTGGGAAGTAAGAGGCCACAGCGGGGACCCAAGAAAAGGAGGATTGGTGCTGCTCTGTGAAAAACCACTGCACAGAGAAGGTAAGTATAACATATTTGTTATTTAAATGCCTTTTGTTTCTTTGGGCTTTTTCAGATGGGTGGCCAGGTTGGCAGTAAAAACAGGCGGCTGAGTTGAAGTTTTACCACCCCTGGCCACCCACCTGAATTGGAAAAATACAACCAGATTGGGCTATACTTATGCCATGGCCACAACGCATTGCTTCATGGCCGTGGCATTTTTACGGCAAGGTGCAGAGGTTGACAAGCCTCAAGGCCGCTCATCTTTCCTTAAAGTAGAACTGTAGGCAAAACTTTTTTTGTCATTTTGGAGAGAGTAAGAGAGGGTTATAACCCCTCTAAGGTTTATTTTTGCCCTCCTTTTCCCATTGCAGAGATTTACCTTCACTTCCTGTCCCATAGCCAAAATAGGAAGTGAAAGGAAATTCTTGCAAATAAAGGGAAACCTTATGGGGACCCCCAGGTCACCAGAACGAGTGTCCCCATTGGAAAATTTGCCCTCTATTACTTTTCTGGGGACAACCCTAAATTTAGGATTTTCTTTTACTTTCACTTTTAATGGTAATGGTAAACAGAACAAATAGAGAGGCTGTATCTCCCTAATGGGGTCACAGACAGCAATAAAAAAACTGACAGGTGTTCTATCCTTCACCACTCTATCCAAAGCAAAATAAAAGGTTTTGCATTTAAGCCGGCCATACATGGGTCGAATCCCAAAATAATTTTCTTTCGAAAATCTTTTCTAAGAATTTTCGTTTGCACCATTAGTGGGTCACAGAAACGGCCGATTTTCAAGCAACCATCGAATTTGAGTGATCGGGCATGTTGGAAATTTAAAAAAAACTAATGATTTTCTAATCAATGATGGGAGAGTTGTGCGAGAAATGTAATTGAAAAAAAAAAATGAGCATGAGCTGTTGCCTGGAAAGAAAAGAAAATTCTTTTCTGTAGCTTCGAAATCAATGGTGGCACCATCTGATTACAAAACAGACAAAATTTCCAATTTTCTACAGAAAATTTGTTTGGAATTTTATCCATTTGTGGCCTGCATTAGTTATACTTTAATTGCATGTAACTTCGCAGCTGATTACCAACACCTGTGGAAACCTGCAGTAGAGATGCTGATTCTCCAAATCACTCACTTGGCAAGACTAACGTAAAAGGACTGGTAGCAAAAGATACCTTTACAACAATTTTACTAAAATATTCTAAGTATACCCTTATAGAAATATGACGTATGCAAGGTGGTTCTCTTGTTCTGGGAGGACGTCATATGACATCCTCCCATTCTAACCGCACATGTGCGGCTCCCGGAGCGCGCCGCGGCGATCGGCTGTGCGCTGTGTCCCTCGGACAGAGCGGATCACCGATCCACGGAAAGAGCCAAAGCTGTCGGCTTGGTCATGTGATCAGTGTCCAATCACAGCTGATCACATGTAAACAGGGAAATGCCGGTTATCGGCATTTCTCTCGCCACGAGCTGTCATGCTGACAGCTCGTGAGGAGAGGATAGCCGGTAATCGGCATTCCTCGGAGGGGACATGTACACAGATCATCAGAGCACTGATGATCAGTGTGCCCTAATGATCTGTGTAGCCCCAGCAGCGCCACCTGCCAGTGTCCATCAGTGCCAGCTCTCAGTGCTCATACATGCCACCTGCCAATGCCCATCAGTGCCACATTTCAGTGTCACATCAATGCCACATATCATTGCCCATCTGACCTACCTTTCAGTGTCACCCATTAGTGCCAGTCAGTGCCACATATCAATGACAGTCAGTGAATAAATACCACCAAAATAAAGCTCTATCTGTCACAAAACAAATGATAAAAATTTCATATGGGTACAGTGTTGCATGACCGCGCAATTGTCATTCAAAGTGCAACAGCGCCAAAAGCTGGAAATTGGCTTGGGCAGGAAGGGGGTATAAGTGCCCTGTAGGCTAGTGGTTAAAGTACAACTAAGTGCTCTTGTGTGATAATCTAAACAAGTATCAAGCCTCATAAATCAAACAAAAACTTCCTTTTCCTCCAATGAATGAGCCAAATCCTCCTTCGTTTGTGTCTCACACAGCTGTCCCTCCCAGGCACTGCAGGTCACAGTGGGAGAGTTTAGAAAACACAGGCAGTGCTGTCAGTCCAGAATATAGTAGACAAGGTGTGGCCAGGTGCTGATTGACAGTGCTGATAACTACATCCCAAGGCAACATCCTCTCCTCCCACTGTAGTGCATGCAGGCACAGCTTACATGAGAGTGGCAACTCCGCTTTGAATTCAGAGGCAGTGCAGCATTGTTGTCACCCTATCACAGGAAGCTGCATTAGGTGGACTGGTAATATCAACAGGTGACTGCAAATGCACTCATGATTAAGTACCGTACCACATATTTTGTGTTTAATGAGAAGCTCTAGATCTACTTTAATATTCTACTTTTGATATTTGTTGCTTGCCTATGTAATGTACATAAGGAAATCTAAGGTTTTCTCCATTCTGTACTAAAATGTTGATACTATATGATATTAAGTATATAGGAATAAAGTATAAAAAAAAATTTTTGTTCGGTTTGGTGGGGTTTTCCTAAAACTCTTCATTCTCCCAGAATATTATTTTTCATTGTGATTTTACTTTACTATCATGTGTTATTCAGTTTTACACATATAACATGTTTGCCTTTCAGGTATAATACTCTGCCTAGTAGAAGGACGTTAAAGAACTCAAGATTAGTGAGCAAAAAGGACGACGTCCATGTCTGTATCATGTGTTTGCGGGCAATCATGAATTACCAGGTATGTTACTTTGTACCAATCTGAAATGAAGATTTATTAAAAAAAAACTGATCGTTCTGATTTGGGTAGAGTAACAAATTATTTGACCTCTGCTGGATTCCCATGTCAGGAATAAATGCGCTTTATTCTCCACAAGACTGTGATGACGTGAGCTCAGCTTTTTACTTGAGCTGTTATTGTCACTGGCCTAAGTGCTAAGTATACATATATTTATATGGCGAATCCATTATAGGGAATAGATCACAGATATGCAGCGCTATATGCCCTCTAGTGGATTGTATAAAAGGATATACACTGCTCAAAAAAATTAAAGGAACACGTTTTAATCAGAGTATAGCATCAAGTCAAATAAACTCCTGGGATATTGATCTGGTCAGCTAAGTAGCAGAGGGGGTTGTTAATCAGTTTCAGGTGCTTTGGTGTTAGTTAAATTAACAACAGGCGCACTAGATCGGCAACAATGAGATGACCCCCAAAACAGGAATGGTTTCACAGGTGGAGGCCACTGACGTTTTTTTCCCTACTCATCTTTTCTGGCTATTTTTCACTAGTTTTGCATTTGGCTAGGGTCAGTGTCACTACCGATAGCATGATGTGATACCTGGACCCTACAGAGGTTGCACAGGCAGTCTAACTCCTCCAGGATGGCACATCAATACGTGCCATTGCCAGAAGGTTTGCTATGTGTCCCAGCACAGTCTCAAGAGCATGGAGGAGATTCCAGGAGACAGGCTGTTATTCTAAGAGAGCTGGACAGGGCTGTAGAAGATCCTTAACCAATCAACAGGACCGGTATCTGCTCCTTTGTGCAAGGAGGAACAGGATGAGCACTGCCAGAGCTCTACAAAATGACCTCCAGCAGGCCACTGGTGTGAATGTCTCTGACCAAACAATCAAAAACAGACTTCATGAGGGTGGCCTGAGGGCCCGACGTGCTCTCACTGCACGACATCCAAGAGGTGGATTGGCAGGTCTGCCGCTGGTGTCCTGTGCTTTTCACAGATGAGAGCAGGTTCACCCTGAGCACATGTGACAGACATGTGACAGACGTGAAAGGGTCTCAAGAAGCCATGGAGAACGATATGCTGCCTGTAACATCTTTCAGCATGACTATTTTGGTGGTGGGTCAGTGATGGTCGGGGGAGGCATATTCATGGAGGGATGCACAGAACTCTACAGGCTAGACAATGGCACCCTGACTGCCATTATGTATTGGGATGAAATCCTTGGACCTATTGTCAGACCCTACACTGGTGCAGTGGGTCCTGGGTTCCTCCTGGTGCACAACAATGCCTGGCCTCATGTGGCGAGAGTATGCAGGCAGTTCCTGGAGGATGAAGGAATTGATACCATTGAATGGCCCCTATGCTCGCCTTAACTAAATCCAATAGAACACCTCTGGGATATCATGTTTCGGTCCATCTGACGCCACCAGGTTGCACCTCAGACTGTCCAGGAGCTCAGTGATGACCTGGTCCAGATCTGGGAGGAAATACCCCAGGACACCATCCGTCATCTCATTAGGAGCATGCCCCGATGTTGTCAGGCATGCATACAAGCATGTGGGGGTCATACAAACTACTGAGTACCATTTTGAGTTGCTGCAATGAAATTTCAGCAAAATGGACTAGCCTGCTGCATCATTTTTTCACTTTGATTTTCAGGGTGTCTTTGAATTCAGTCCCACACATTACCCAGTCCATATCAGTATAGATATCCAGCATGATATTTTTCCCCATTGAGATCTGATGTGTTTTCAAAGTATTCCTTTAATTTTTTTGAGCAGTGTATAAAGTGCATTAGCATTAGGATGGAAAGCTGAGCTTGGCTTATGACAATCATGTTAATGATTTCCAGGGGCGGACTGACCATTTGGAAACTCGGGCCCCATGAGATGCCCCTGGTACCTTTTTAATAGGCTTTTTTGAGTTTGGGCAAGGACACAGGGGCCCCATGATCCCCTATTTCCCGGGGGCCCCATGAGTTGTCAGTCCATCCCTGATGATTTCCCACCCTAGACTGCACCAAATTGAAAATATGGGGCACATCAATCTGGAAAATATTGGTAGAGTTTCTTAAAAATGAGCTATTACAACTGATGAATCAAATTTAAATCCTAAAATTACATGTAAAGCAATCATTTTCCACTCTCTGAACCTTCCTATTGCTCCATAGCTATGATGGGCAGCCATATTGACCAGTAGGGGGATCCAGAGGAATGGGTGGGCCTAAACAGCATTCCAGGATCAGATGCTGCTGTGGGATGGAGTTTCTAAAACAGAAGCACACAGAATCTGGTGCAGCTGTGCATGGTAACAAATCAGCTTCTAACTTCAGCTTGTATATAAACGGCCTGACGGTGGCAGTGCAGGGTCGGGTGGCCGTTTATAAATAGCCTCCCCGCACCCTGCTTGTGCGCGCTCCCTGGGAGCGTGCAGTACCGTGATCCGGTGCCCGCTGTGTCCTCCGGACACAGTGGAACACCGATCGTCGGACAGGACCTCTGTACGAGGTCCCGATCATGTGATCACTGATTGGCCAATTGGTGATCACATGCAGAGTAGTAAGCAAGATGTCACTTGCTTACTACGTGTGAAATCTGTGAATGATCACAGAGGTCACATGCTAGAAGGCTATTCACAACAGCCTTGTACCATGTGACAAGCTGTAACCAGTCACAGCTCACTCAGTATTTCTCAATGACTGCAAGAATGCAGCTAGAGAGGAGAAATGATTGCTTTTACATCCTTTATGGGTGTAAAAGCAATCAGTGTAAAAAAAAATAAAAAATCACCCCCCACAAGTAGTACAGTGTCACCATGGTGACACTGTACTGCTAGGGTGACCGTATGTAAAAAAATAAATAAATAAATAAAAAATAATATAAAAACATTTAAAACAAATGTTTAAAAATTATAATTTTTGGTTATAAACAAATTTGGGTTATTTTTTTTTTTACTAAAAATATAACGGAATAAATTTTGGCCAAGATTTATGATGAAATACTATTTATTTGCAAAATTTTATAAGAAAAACACTTTTTTTTCAAAATTTTGGGACTTTTTAATTTACATAGCAAAAAAAATAAAAATCCCAGTGGTGAATAAATACCACCACAATAAAGCTTTATTTGTCTAAACAAAAATGCTAAAAAAAATCATATGGGTACAGTGTTGCATGACCGCGCAATTGTCATTCAAAGTGTGATAGCACTGAAAGCTGAAAATTGGCCTGGGCAGGAAGGGGGTAAAAGTGTCCTGACTGGAAGTGGTTAAGCTTTGCCAATAAAATTTGGAAGCTGATTGGTTTCTATGCACAGCTGCACCAGATTTTGTGTGCTCCTGCTTTAGTAAATTTCCCTCTGTGTGTATTACAGAGAGTTCAGTGTTTTTGTGCTAGAAGAGAACTCTGAGAGTTGATCGTATGTGAGGCTTTTTTTGTTTTGTTGTTAGTGTGCTTAAAGTGGTTCAAAAGTTAAAATGCTTTTTACCTTAAAGTGATTCTAAAGGCTTATTTTTTTAAAGAAAAAATAATAAACATGTCTATACTTACCTGCTGTGTGTGGTTGTTTTTCACAGAGCAGCCTAGATCCTCCTTTTCTCGGGTCCCCTGCAGGCACTCCTAGCCTTTCCCTCCTGTCGGGTGCCCCCATAGCAAGCAGCTGGAGCAGAGGCTTGGCCCCACCCCCTCTGTTTTCTCATTGGCTCACTGGCTGTGAATGATAGCAGTGGGAGCTAATGGCTCCCCCTTCTGTCTCAGCAAATGATGCCGGGATAGTCGAGACTCCAGTGCACATCTCGGGATCGAGAGGAGGCTTAGGTGTGTATTAGGGTGGCTGGGGGAGCTGCGGACAGAGAAGGTTTTTTACCTTCAGGCATGCAATGTCTGAAGGTAAAAAACCTTGAGCCTTTATGACCACTTTAATGCACTCCATACAGGAGGTAAATACAAGATTTACCTCCTGCTGTGCCCTCCCCCCACCCTCCCAAATACATACCCAAGTCCTGTATTGATGCTGTGCCTATCTTCTGGTCTTCTCTCTCCTCTCCCCGCTCTCACAAGCTTGGCTGAGAGCAGTCAAAGCCCTTGGCTGTCGCTGCTGTCAGTCACATCATGTGAGCAGAGAGCCCTGCCCTGTGTGTGTCAATAGGCACACACAGTCCAGCTTGGTATCAGCCCCACACGTCTGCCCCCATAGCAAGAGATTGCTATGGGGGCCTACACAGAGGTGGAGCCAAGATCGCTGTGGAGGAACCCAGAAGTGGGGGTTTGGTGAGTATAACATATTTATTATTTTAATGAAAGAAATTGCCTTTTTCAAACACTTTAAGGCAGCCAATACATTAGTCAGTCTTTTTCATTCAACCAGCGGATTGAACCAAAACATGGACCCAATTCCACCATCCACACCTCCAATCCTGCCCTCTGATCACGCAGAAATCTGTTCAACCACAGTGCCCACACATGGATCGAAACCTGGCTGGCCCCTGCTGAACTGGCTGATTTTCAATCCATGTATGGCCAGCATAAAACAAAATTTAACCCAAAACTAAAAATGTAATATATTGCAGCTTACCAATCATTAAATGTGGTGGCTGCTTTTTTTTTTTTTTTTTTAGGCTTTTTTCCCCTTTGTTTCACCTGGTGATCTTCCCAGTAACACACCTCCTGTATTAGAGTGCCCCCACTCTGGATGAAGCAGCACAGTGAGCACCTTTGGACAGCAGCATTGTCAGTCTGGGAGGAGGGGGGTGCTAGATGTACTAGCAGATTTAAATACAGTAACAAATTGAAGCCAAACTCCAGCTAATACTTTATAAGCAATTACTGCAAACATTTTCTTTACTTCTTGGGATAAAGGTTTTACATAAATAAAGAAAACTGATCACTATAAGCACCCTTGTCAGTGTTAAAGGGTTTGTCTCATCCCTGTAACTGATACATCTGCAAAACAACTTATTCTTTTGAAAAACAACAGATTTACTGGCAGGATCACCAGGTAAAAAAAAGGAAAGAGAGCCTCAAAAAGGCTAATGCAGCCATCATATTTAAGAAGCTAAGATAAGCTGCAACATAATAAATATTTTGTTTTGGGTTTAATTCTGCTGTAAGGCAGGTTCACTTTAAGTAAAATGGTGATATGCAATGGTGTACAATCAGTTTATGGCTCAGATTCGTACATTTTTATGCTTGTTTATAGTGAGATTTTTTTTTTTGCTCTTCTTTTTGCAGTATGGTTTCAACATGGTCATGTCTCATCCACATGCTGTCAATGAGATTGCACTAAGTTTGAACAATAAAAACCCCAGGTGAGCATGTCATTAACTCTTTCATGACCAAAGGTCATTAATGCCTAGATACCATTTGAAAATAATTAGTCATAAAATTATTAGTTACCGATGCATACTCGCACTGCTAAATTTGGCCTGGGAAGGTATTATGCACATATTCTAGAAATATATATATTATAATTTTTTTTTTTTTTTGTGTTTTGTTTTCTTTTTAAATCTTTTTTTTTAAATAATGTAACTGTACCTGACAATTACACTGTGAAATATGACACTGCAGATCCCACTGCAGCTTAAAGGTGGCAGTGTTCACCTGCAGACTGAGGGATTATTTTGTCAAGGAAGCCTCCTGCCTGCATATACTCACTATATCAGAACTGAAAAGAAGTCACAAAAATAAAAGTAGAAAATCACATCCATGAATTGACCGACTTGAGTTCAGATCTTACTTTTTGTATTCCACAGGCTTGGAAAAGCTGAAGTTTAGTCAAAAATCAATGTTTTCCCCTATTTCTGCAGTCACATCACTTTCCTGTAATAAAGTATGTCCCACATGGTGCAGGCTGTACTTCATGTAGAAATCTTCTCTTCATGGTCCTCTTCCTGATGCTGAACTCCTGGTTTGGAGTTGGGGAGGGGGTTAAGAGCTTTAAGTCTTTTTAAAAAAAATTATAAATGCACATTTTTTTTTGGAGCCTGGAAAGCATTACACTAGCGATCAGTAGATCCCGTACGGGTAAGCAGATATCGTCTGACAGGAAGACTCAATGAAAGACCACAGCGCTCCACAGCTCCGTGGTAGTTCATTGACAACTACAAGCCAACAGCCGTGAAGGTTCACAACTCTGTGAATAAATGACGTGGCCATATGGTTGGAGCCCCCACAGCAGTGCTGTTTTTAAAAAGTGACAGCTAGTACGGGGAACTTCTCCCCGTGCTGCTGTCATGGGGGGTGCGGGGATCTCGGAGTGGCTGCAGGATTGGGAACATGTTAACGGGTGGAACATGTAAAATGTTCCTAAAGGTGAACGTATCCTTTAATCCCCCAGGGTTTTGTGATGCTGGGAGGTGGAGCAGGGTTTAGGGTCATGCGACCGTCCTGATTGGCTGTCACAGTGGTCACATGATCGGAAAAAGTCCCAATCGCAAATAGCGAATGGGACCTTTCCGGTAAGTGTGCCGGGAGCACATACTCTCGGCATGTTTGTTTACTTTTGGTACGCAAATATGCAGCCACTTGGCATCAAAGCCCAGCCGCCGAGAGGCTGCATGTTTACGTACTGTTGGTGCAAACGGGTTAAGCTGAACTGCATTGAAGGGGATCTGCCAGCACCTCCACCCCCCTCTCATCTATTGAGAAAAGCTTGTGCACTGTGTACACTGAATGTCACACAATATCTAAACGGAGGAGAGTCAGATGAAGGACAAGGTAAGGCAAGGAATGACAGTGTAAACAAAGCACAGGCTTTCCTCAAAGGATGGAGAGGGTGGAGGGGTTGGGTCCCTGTCAGACCATCTTGAATGCAAGTTAGCCCAAGGAGCCAAAGCTGGTAACCCCACTATGCTGGAAGGTCAGCACCAGGAAGAGGACTGGGCACCCTGCAGGGAAGATTTTTGACATGAAGCAGCAGTCTGCATGATGCATACTTCATGACATGTAAGTGATATACAGTCAGGTCCATAAATATTGGGACATTGACACAATTCTAACATTTTTGGCTCTATACACCACCACAATGGATTTGTAATGAAACTAACAAGATGTGCTATAACTGCAGACTGTCAGCTTTAATTTGAGGGTATTTACATCCAAATCAGGTGAACGGTGTAGGAATTACAACAGTTTGCATATGTGCCTCCCACTTGTTAAGGGACCAAAAGTAATGGGACAATTGGCTTCTCAGCTGTTCCATGGCCAGGTGTTTGTTATTCCCTCATTATCACAATTACAATGAGCAGATAACAGGTCCAGAGTTAATTTCAAGTGTGCTATTTGCATTTGGAATCTGTTGCTGTCAACTCTGAAGATGAGATCCAAAGAGCTGTCACTATCAGTGAAGCAAGCCATCATTAGGCTGAAAAAACAAAACAAACCCATCAGAAAGATAGCAAAAACATTAGGCGTGGCCAAAACAACTGTTTGTAACATTCCTAAAAAGAAGGAACGCACCGGTGAGCTCAGCAACACCAAAAGACCTGGAAGACCACGGAAAACAACTGTGGTGGATGACCGAAGAATTCTTTCCCTGGTGAAGAAAACACCCTTCACAACAGTTGGCCAGATCAAGAACACTCTCCAGGAGGTAGGTGTATGTGTGTCAAAGTCAACAATCAAGAGAAGACTTCACCAGAGTGAATACAGAGGGTTCACCACAAGATGGAAACCATTGGTCAGCCTCAAAAACAGGAAGGCCAGATTAGAGTTTGCCAAACGACATGTAAAAAAGCCGTCACAGTTCTGGAACAACATTCTATGGACAGATGAGACCAAGATCAACTTGTACCAGAGTGATGGGAAGAGAAGAGTATGGAGAAGGAAAGGAACTGCTCATGATCCTAAGCATACCACCTCATCAGTGAAGCATGGTGGTGGTAGTGTCATGGCGTGGACATGTATGGCTGCCAAAGGAACTGCTTCTCTTGTATTTATTGATGATGTGACTGCTGACAAAAGCAGCAGGATGAATTCTGAAGTGTTTCGGGAATATTATCTGCTCATATTCAGCCAAATGCTTCAGAACTCATTGGACGCCGCTTCACAGTGCAGATGGACAATGACCCAAAGCATACTGCAAAAGCAACCAAAGAGTTTAAGGGAAAGAAGTGCAATGTTATGCAATGGCCAAGTCAATCACCTGACCTGAATCCGATTGAGCATGCATTTCACTTGCTGAAGACAAACCTGAAGGGAAAATGCCCCAAGAACAAGCAGGAACTGAAGACAGTTGCAGTAGAGGCCTGGCAGAGCATCACCAGGGATGAAACCCAGCGTCTGGTGATGTCTATGCGTTCCAGACTTCAGGCTGTAATTGACTGCAAAGGATTTGCAACCAAGTATTAAAAAGTGAAAGTTTGATTTATGATTATTATTCTGTCCCATTAATTTTGGTCCCTTAACAAGTGGGAGGCACATATGCAAACTGTTGTAATTCCTACACCGTTCACCTGATTTGGATGTAAATACCCTCAAATTAAAGCTGACAGTCTGCAGTTAAAGCACATCTGGTTTGTTTCATTTCAAATCCATTGTGGTGGTGTATAGAGCCAAAAATGTTAGAATTGTGTCGATGTCCCAATATTTATGGACCTGACTGTAACTTCAGCTATGGGGGGAAAAATAAGTTTTGACTAAACTGTAGCTTTACATTAGACAGTGTTCTGTATCAGCAAACAGTTATGTCTTACAGCAGTGAATTCACATGACATCTAATGCAGGCCATAGGCGGTCCGTTTATCGGCCGATTTGTCGTCTGAAAAATGAAACATCGTTTGTTATGTAAACCGATGTTGCCACCAATGATTGCGAAAATCGGCTGTTTTTCACGCATTTTCCAGCATGACCGATAAATGAAATGAGGAGGAACCGCGAAAATCGGCCGATGCCATTACCCCACTAACAGTGTGAAAATTGGCCAATTATTCTTTCGGACGAATAAACGAGCCATCTATTGGCCTGCATTAAGGACATTTGAGGGAATGTGTGTATGTTAATTGTGCAAAATAAAAATGACTGAAACATATATTGTGTTCTATTCAGACATTGTTGTCCATTTCTTTGCAATATCAAAGGATATGGATCTGAGCTGTTAGACTCCTGTCGTGGGGCCGGTTCACGATAATGATCTTCCATTACGGAATAAAATATATCTTATAGTGCAGTTAATGAAATTTACTTTCTAAGTCTGCTTCTTCCTTTGTTTTTACATGGAACGTATTACGGTAAAAACAAATCTATTTGAATTTCTGTAGAGACCAATTTAATCCATGTTTATATACTAGGTAACGACGCCATTAGGAAATCATTTTTCACGTGGCTGCAATCCACAGTAAATGTGTGGCCCTGACACATTAGAAAGTGTTAAGTTTAATCTTCTGTCTGGCGGCGGCCATTTTGTACGACGGCAGTTTCCTGAGCAATTCTGTTTTTATTGCACCCCGGTCAATAATGACCACAATATCCTCTGGATTTTTCTGAGGTAACAGCTTGTTTTGTATCTGAGGAAAGGCCGGGGCCTATGTCCCTGCTGAGAGTTCTTCTCACCCCTACATGTCTGCTTCTTAAATTCTCCATATGGCAAAATTAGGTCAGATTGTTTGAAAAAATGTCTGCAAAAATGGAGATGGTTTAACCTAGTTTCATTTTATTTCAGTGAATGCTTTTCTTTACATACTGGAAAAAATAGGGTTTCCTTATGTAAAAACCAGCCAGATTCTGTGCATTGTGGTAGGCCTGTTGTTTCTGCATTTGGTCTAGGCAGCCATTACTGAAATGTCTGAGGTAAAAAGGGGTCCAATCAGTGACTGAATCAGTCAAGTATCACACTGAGGGAATGCAGAGTATTCTAGACATGTACCTGTGGTTCAAGCTTGCGTACAGTGGACCTTTTGAATACTGTATACTTTATGTCTGCATTAATAAATTCCCGGCTGCTCACAGAATTATAATAATAATAAAAAAAAATGTAAACACTGTATACTGTACATCTTCTACAGTTGCAAGAAAACGTATGTGAACCCCTTGAGAGTACGTGGAGTTTTGCATGAATTGGGTATAAAATGTGCTCTGAACGTCATCTAAGTCACAACAATAGAAGAACACAGTCTGCTGAACATAATACTACACAAACATTAGATGTTGCCATGGTTTAATTGCACATAACATGTAAACATTCACAGTGCAGGGAGGAAAAAGTATGTGAACCTTTGGACTTAATAACTGGTTGACCCTCCTTTGGCAGCAATAACCTCAACCAAACGTTTCCTGTAGTTGCAGATCAGACCTGCACAACGATCTGGAGTAATTTTGGACCACTCCTCTTCACAAAACTGTTTCAGTGTAGCAATATTCTTGGGATGTCTGGTGTGAATCGCTCTCTTAATGTCATGCCACAGCATTTCAATCGGGTTGAGGTCAGGACTCTGACTGGGCCACTCCAGAAGGCGTATTCTGTGCTGTTGCAGCCATTGTTTTGTTGAATTACTTGTATGCTTTGGGTCATTGTCCTGTTGCATCACCCATCCTGTGCGGAGCTTCAGTTGGCGGAGAGATGGTCATACGTTTTCCTGCAAAATGTCTTGATAAACTCTGGAATTCATTTTCCCATCAATGACAACAATCCGTCCAGGCCCTGAGGCAGCAAAGCAGCCCCAAACCATGATGCTCCCTCCGCCATGTTTTACAGTGGGGATGAGGTTTTGATGTTGGTGTGCTATGCCTTTTTTTCTCCACACATAGTGTTGTGTGTTCTTCCCAAACAACTCAATCTTGGTTTCATCTGTCCACAGTATATTTTGCCAGTAGTGCTGTGGAACATCCAGGTGCTCTTTTGCAAACTTCAAACGTGCTGCAATATTCTTTTTGGACAGCAATGGCTTCCTCCGTGGTGTCCTCTCATGTACTCCATTCTTGTTTAATGTTTTCCTTATTGTAGATGTGTCAACAAAAATGTTAGCATGTGCCAGAGATTTCTGTAGGTCTTTAGCTGACACTCTGGGATTCTTCTTTACCTCATGCAGCATTCTGTGCTGTGCTCTTGCAGTCATTTTTACAGGACGACCACGCCTAGGGAGAGTAGCAACAGTGCTAAACTTTCTCCATTTGTAGACAGTCTGTCTTACCGTAGACACATGAACATCAAGGCTTTTGGAGATACTTTTGTAACCCTTTCCAGCTTCATGCAAGTCAACAATTCTTGATCGTAGGTCTTCTGAGAGCTCTTTTCTGCGAGGCATGGTTCACATCAGACAGTGCTTCTTGAAACCAGTAAACCCAAAACAGGTGTGTGTTTTTTAAGGGCAGGACAGCTGTCAGCAACACATCCAATATCATCACACTGATTGGAGTCAAGGTTGGCTCACTCCTGGCTCCAATTAGCTCTGGGAGAAGTCATTAAGCTAGGGCCTCACATACTTTTTCCTCCCTGCACTGTGAATGTTTACATGTTATGTGCAATTAAACCATGGCAACATCTAATGTTTGTGTAGTATTATGTTCAGCAGACTGTGTTCTTCTATTGTTGTGACTTAGATGACGTTCAGAGCACATTTTATGCCCAATTCACGTAATCCCAAGGGGTTCACATACTTTTTCTTGCAACTGTATAAGATAAAGCAGTCCTTGAACAGGCCTTTGTCTAGACTGAAATGATGCAATCAGTTTGCTGCAGTCAGGGCCAAGCATTTCCTTAGTCTCCCCTTCCCCAGTGATCAGACTGCAACAGTGTACATTGTCAGCACACCTCGGAGTCAGGATGAATGAACCCCCATGCATTTGCAGTTGAGATGAATGAGTCTGTGCATTGTGGAAGGCCTGTTGTTTCTACATTAGTTTGTTAGCTACGTTTGAAATTTTTAGGGTTGTTTCACACCAGGAATCCGTTTCCCATGCAATTCACCTGTGGTGCAGTGTGGTGCGATTTGAGCCCATTCATTTGGAATGAATCGTACTGGACCGCGTCAAAAAATAGTGCATGCACAACCTTAAAAAACACACTGACCTTTCAGTTGCTGTATACTTTATGTCTGCATTAATAAATTGCTGGCCTGTCGCAGCAACATTATTGTAATAAAAAAAAAAAAAAAATATATATATATATATATTAAACGGGTGTGCTCAAAAGTTTGCATACCCTGGCAGAAATGGGCTTTTTGTGTAACTGGCTTCTTTCTGGCAACTCAACCATGCAGCTAATTTTTGTTCAAGTATTGTCATATTATGCTCCTTGACACAACCACACCATCTTTCTCCAGAGCAGCCTGTATTTCTCCTGAGGGAGACCTGTGGGTTTTTCTTTGTATCCTGAACAATTTTATTTGGCAGTTGTGGCTACAATCTTTCTTGGTCTACCTGTCCTTGGCTTGGTATCAAGAGATCCCTGAATTTTCCTCTTCGTAATAAGTGATTGAACAGTGCTGACTGGCGTAGTCAAGGTTTTGGATATCTTTTTATATCCTTTTCCATCTTTATAAAGTTCCATTACCTTGTTACGCAGGTATTCTGACAGTTCTTTTCTGCTCCCCATAGCTCAGTATCTAGCCTGCTCAGTGCATCTGCATGAGAACTAACAAACTCATTGACTATTTACACACAGACACTAACTGCAATTAAAAAAGCCACAAATGTGGGAAATTATCCTTTAATTGCCATTTTAACCTGTGTGTGTTACCTTGTGTGTCCAAGGTCAAACATTCCAGGGTATGTAAACTTTTGATCAGGGTCATTTCCGTGATTTTTGTTATTATGATTTAAAAAGGAGCCAAACAACTATGTGATAATAAATGGCTTCATATGATCACTATCCTTAAATAAAAATACTTTTTGTGGCATGATCACCCATATTTTCAATATCAATGGGAAAATTTAACGATTTCTGCCAACTTGGACCGCTGTACCTACAGTCAGGTCCATAAATATTGGGACATCGACACAATTCTAAAATTTTTGGCTCTATACTCCACCACAATGGATTTGAAATGAAACGAACAAGGTGTGCTTTAACTGCAGACTGTCAGCTTTAATTTGAGGGTATTTACATCCAAATCAGGTGAACGGTGTAGGAATTACAACAGTTTGCATATGTGCCTCCCACTTGTTAAGGGACCAAAAGTAATGGGACAGAATAATATTCATAAATCAAACTTTCACTTTTTAATACTTGGTTGCAAATCCTTTGCAGTCAATTACAGCCTGAAGTCTGGAACGCATAGACATCACCAGACGCTGGGTTTCATCCCTGGTGATGCTCTGCCAGGCCTCTACTGCAACTGTCTTCAGTTCCTGCTTGTTCTTGGGGCATTTTCCCTTCAGTTTTGTCTTCAGCAAGTGAAATGCATGCTCAATAGGATTCAGGTCAGGTGATTGACTTGGCCATTGCAGAACATTCCACTTCTTTGGTTGCTTTTGCAGTATGCTTTGGGTCATTGTCCATCTGCACTGTGAAGTGTCTAATGAGTTGTGAAGCATTTGGCTGAATATGAGCAGATAATATTCCCGAAACACTTCACAATTCATCCGGCTGCTTTTGTCAGCAGTCACATCATCAATAAATACAAGAGAAGCAGTTCCATTGGCAGCCATACATGCCCACGCCATGACACTACCACCACCATGCTTCACTGATGAGGTGGTATGCTTAGGATCATGAGCAGTTCCTTTCCTTCTCCATAATCTTCTCTTCCCATCACTCTGGTACAAGTTGATCTTGGTCTCATCTGTCCATAGGATGTTGTTCCAGAACTGTGAAGGCTTTTTTACATGTCGTTTGGCAAACTCTAATCTGGCCTTCCTGTTTTTGAGGCTGACCAATGGTTTCCATCTTGTGGTGAACCCTCTGTATTCACTCTGGTGAAGTCTTCTCTTGATTGGTGACTTTGACACACGTACACCTACCTCCTGGAGAGTGTTCTTGATCTGGCCAACTGTTGTGAAGGGTGTTTTCTTCACCAGGGAAAGAATTCTTTGGTCATCCACCACAGTTGTTTTCCGTGGTCTTCCAGGTCTTTTGGTGTTGCTGAGCTCACCGGTGCGTTCCTTCTTTTTAAGAATGTTCCAAACAGTTGTTTTGGCCACGCCTAATGTTTTTGCTATCTCTCTGATGGGTTTGTTTTGTTTTTTCAGCCTAATGATGGCTTGCTTCACTGATAGTGACAGCTCTTTGGATCTCATCTTGAGAGTTGACAGCAACAGATTCCAAATGCAAATAGCACACTTGAAATGAACTCTGGACCTTTCATCTGCTCATTGTAATTGGGATAATGAGGGAATAACAAACACCTGGCCATGGAACAGCTGAGAAGCCAATTGTCCCATTACTTTTGGTCCCTTAACAAGTGGGAGGCACATGCAAACTGTTGTAATTCCTATACCGTTCACCTGATTTAGATGTAAATACCCTCAAATTAAAGCTGACAGTCTGCAGTTAAAGCACATCTTGTTCGTTTCATTTCAAATCCATTGTGGTGGTGTATAGAGCCAACAATTTTAGAATTGTGTCAATGTCCCAATATTTATGGACCTGACTGTATGTACAGTATATACCATACTTGGTTACTGTCCCTTAAAGCTGGAAATCACTGACGTAGGCACTGCTAATCCAGTGATATCTATGTGCTTCTGGGTCCTGTGCTGAGCAGCTGCCCTTCTGCATTCTGAACACAGGAGGTTGACCGTTCAGCAACGACTCCACTCAGAGAATGCTTCATATTTTCTCAATGAATTCAAAGTATTCTCAAATTGGACGAGGTGGGGTGGTGATATCAGGCTCTCCACATCAGCAGCTGATCAGTGCGGGACCCAGAAGCAAGTGGATATTCTTGGAGTAGTGATGATTTCCAGTTTCCAGGGGCATTGGCCAGGTATATACTATACATAGTTACATGGGTCCAAGCTGGACTGATGTAACTATATGTATAAAATATCCATACATGGAATTATTCTTCTAGCAAATGACAACCCATAACCCATGATAGTGTGATGGTCAGTGGGAAGAATGCTCCTTTCATTTGTGGTCATTGGGAAGAATTCCCCCCTTACTGATAGCTAAAAAGATCAATGGTGTCAGTGGCAACTTATCTGAGAGGCAGAAATTGCTCATTGCTCGGGGGGGCCCCATGAGTTGTCAGTCCTCCTCTGTTTGTAGCAGGAAGCTCCAAAACAATCAGGGAAAAAAAAAAATCAATATTACTCTATGGAGATGGTTCACATCTCCACTTCAAGTCTCTTGAACAAATGAAGCTCAAAAGGAGTTTTTAGCGCATTTTCATTCCCATAGAAATACATGGAAATGCGCAAATTGTTTTTTAATGCATTTTCGCGCGTGATCAAGAATATTTTTCTGGCATGGCAAAACATGGTAACAAATGATGTTACAGATTACTTTTTTTTCTGTTGGCTAAAGAAAAATGCCAGAACTCAAAAAGTCCGAAGATGATTGAACAAATCGGCCAGAAATGTTTGCAAACGTGCAACAAAACGTGTGAAAAAATGCACTAAAATGCTACGCTCAGATGTGAGCGGAGCCTAAAAGAGGGAGTGTTTAGGAGCAGCAGAGTTTAGGAGCAGCAGAGTTTCGGAGCAGCAGAGTTTCGAGTTTAGGAGCGGCAGAGTTTCGGAGCGGCAGAGTTTCGAGTTTCGGAGCGGCAGAGTTTCGGAGCGGCAGAGTTTCGGAGCAGCAGAGTTTAGAGTTTAGGAGCAGCAGAGTTTAGGAGCAGCAGAGTTTAGAGTTTAGGAGCAGCAGAGTTTAGGAGCAGCAGAGTTTAGGAGCAGCAGAGTTTAGGAGCAGCAGAGTTTAGGAGCAGCAGAGTTTAGGAGCAGCAGAGTTTAGGAGCAGCAGAGTTTAGAGTTTAGGAGCTGCAGAGTTTAGGAGCTGCAGAGTTTAGGAGCGGCAGAGTTTAGGAGCGGCAGAGTTTAGGAGCGGCAGAGTTTCGGAGCGGCAGAGTTTCGAGTTTAGGAGCGGCAGAGTTTCGGAGCGGCAGAGTTTAGAGTTTAGGAACAGCAGAGTTTAGAGTTTTGGAGTGGCAGAGTTTAGAGTTTCGGAGCGGCAGAGTTTCGGAGCGGCAGAGTTTCGGAGCGGCAGAGTTTCGGAGCAGCAGAGTTTTGAGTTTAGGAGCAGCAGAGTTTAGAGTTTAGGAGCAGCAGAGTTTAGAGTTTAGGAGCAGCAGAGTTTAGAGTTTAGGAGCAGCAGAGTTTAGAGTTTAGGAGCAGCAGAGTTTAGAGTTTAGGAGCAGCAGAGTTTAGAGTTTAGGAGTGGCATAGTTTAGGAGCAGCAGAGTTTAGAGTTTAGGAGCAGCAGAGTTTAGGAGCAGCAGAGTTTAGAGTTTAGGAGTGGCATAGTTTAGGAGCAGCAGAGTTTAGGAGTGGCAGAGTTTAGGAGCAGCAGAGTTTAGGAGTGGCAGAGTTTAGGAGCAGCAGAGGAGCACTAGAGGCGTTTATTTCTTCAGAGTTTGTTTCAATGGCCAGAATAAACTAAAATTCTGGCCAATTAACTATATAAATCCCAACCTCCAATCACCTGTAATCTTGTAACCACGGGTTGAAGGAAAGAAATTTGCTCGATTTCACCATCAACACACAGTGTTGACAGGGGAATCGATCCTGCTGAGCCATTGTGTTCTCCTGGAAGGGGTGTAGATCAACTTGGGTACATTCAGCCTGCCCATACATCTAATCTCATCCGGTCCCTGCTGAACCACCCAAGATTCGAACCGTCAACGGCTGGCTTGGCAGGCTTGCAATCTTCCTGACGCACCCAGTTGGATTATTCTTTTATTGAAGTCACCTTACACCTCCAGCGTTTGTATACTGTTTGTATGAGATAAACCTCTAACCTTCATAAGGAGACTAATTGCCTAATTCATATAAAGGGAAATAAAAATGTCACCTTTTCAGCAGGCAATCCAGTTACACCCCCGCTTATTACATTGATCCCATTGATTAGTGAAATATCTGTTGTTTTTTGTTTTTTTTCTTTACAGAACAAAAGCACTTGTATTAGAACTGCTAGCAGCCGTCTGCCTTGTCCGCGGAGGACACGAAATCATTTTATCAGCATTCGATAACTTCAAGGAGGTAAAATAAAGAAAGTCTCTTGCATGTCATTTGATGTGGGGAGGAGGCCCAGTGTCTGTGTTTGTTTTCTTTCTTTGCTGAACAGAGCTGGTTTTGATTTAGTCCCATCCCTCCCCATAAATAGACGCAGTGAAATTAAAGCTTTGTGATAGAAGTAATTGATAATTATTTATGGGCCTCAGATGCTGGTGCTCCGCGCTTTGAAGATTTCTTTGTTCTAAATATCGTTCAGATGTTTAGAAGGGGGAGCTGGTTGCCATTCGGTTCATGCAACATTTATCAGTTTTTAGGGACAGAACAAGCCGAGGAAATGAGGTGAAGCCAAGTGCTGGGATTCAAGGCTTAAAGTGCACCTGTCTCCTGTATGTATAATAATCCATTTTGGATTGATAATGGGAATGTTATGTGTCATATCAACTATTATGATCTCTTTTTTTATTATTTATGAAACTGAGCCAAGCTAAAGTGCAGTTCCCCAAAATGGCCAATCAGATGTTGGCTCCATTCTGATCCATGAAGGATAAAGTCTGATTGCACTGAGTTTGTATATTTTACTCTTCCTAAAGCTGAACTCCAGTTTTCCCATCCGTCTTCTACAGAGTGTACAGTCTCCTCTCCTGTACTGAGTTTGCTTACTTTGCTTTCACTGCACACTTTGAGCTTCTTACCGTATGCTTTAGAAGCTTTATCATGTCAGATATTGACTGGAGGACATCCAGCATCATTTAGCTCCTTCCTTCTTTGCCATTTCCATTCATTGGATTTCAGTTCTTTCAATCCAGGAGACTCAGCATCACATGTGGGCATTACATAGGGTATTCTGAATGCTTATGTCCCCCTCGCCTAGGAACGGCCAATTCTCCAGATTGCCATCCATGAAGGAAGTTTGATGTTTGTATTTCAATGTTTTTATTAATTTATAAACAGTTTAAGACAGGAGCAACAAAACACGCCACGTAGGGGCTGTCAATTGAACATAAAAAGAATTAAAAAAACAGTGCTCTAACACCAACAGAGCAAAAGGTGCGCCCACGCAGTGGCTATCAATGGCACATAAATGACAAAAACATGGAATTTTGATATTTGTATAGCTAAGTTTTTAGCAAGCTATGTACAACACCTTGCTGGACCCTCTCACCAGCCACGAGGCTGCAATCACACCATGTTTGGAAACATGGTGCAAACACGCTGCAATTGCAGGTTGTGCTTGCTGTGCCATTAACCGTTAATGGCACCCCAAGCGCAGATAGCAGATGCAACAAAATATGTGACAAAATGCCCACTGAAAAAATGCCTGACGCTACATGACCGAAGAGGTACTGGAGCTTCTTTGGGGCATATGTTGAGCATAGGGCAGCCCACTCCAGTGAATGGGCAGTCCTAGCTGCGACGCACGTTAATGTTTGACAAGCACCCAAAAAAAAAATCCCAGAGTGGGAACTTGTGTTCCCTCTGCGCTCAGGTGTGGATGATCTGAATGCATTATACATCTTTTCTCACCTACCCACCAATCTCTTCCCCTTCTCTTCACCTTATTTGCTCCCTTCTTCTTTCCCTGGTTTTTCCCTCTTCTTTCTCCCCATCCTTCTATACCAGTGGTTCTCAACCTGTGGGTCGCGACCCCTTTGGGGGTCGAACGACCCTTTCACAGGGGTCCCCTAAGACCATCAGAAAACACATATTTCCAATGTGTAAAGAGCAGCTACTGTGTTGAAAGCAGCTACTCTGTTAAAAGCAGCTACTGTGTTGAAAGCAGAAGTATTGGAGGTAAAACGACACTCATGAATTATAATTACTGGGTAAATAATGTTATGGTTGGGGGTCACCACAACATGAGGAACTGTATTAAAGGGTCACGGCATTAGGAAGGTTGAGAACCACTGTTCTATACCTTGTTACTGTTTAATGCCCATCAATATGCCTGTCACTACGATACTGAGAAACTGAATAAATACATATTCCATCTATAAATATTTTACTAAACAAGAAATCTTTAGGCGCAAAATACTTAATGCCTAAACATTTTATTTATGAATAGAGCAGAAAAACTCTAAAGCCACTGTCAGCTTTTTATTGCGATCTGTGTTCTTGTTGAGAAGATTTCTCTCTATAGCCTGTCCATCCAATTCAACCTGTGTGGGTGTGAACATTTTTGTCCCCGCCACTTCCCATATCTCTGTATATTGTGTTTGCAAAGATGCTCATTTTTAAATTGTCAACACCTTTTGCTGACACCACCAACTGTGGAAGGGAGTTCCAGATCCTTACCGTTCTAACAGTAAAGAACCCCTATGCAGTTTGAGCTTAAACTGCTGCTCATCCAACTTCATTGAGTGACCACGTGTCCTCGTTAATGGCCTGAGACTGAATAGTTTTCTCCCTAAGATAGAAACACCATTTAGATATTTGCATATTGCAATTATATCTCCTCTGATTTTTGTTATATTTCTAAAGGGAAGTCTATTTTTGTTCATCCAAAACATATTTTTTGCTTTCGGGTGGATGCAAGCAAGGTCAATCAGCCTTCAGCCTCCTATTTTCTGCATCTCTTTATGTATCCCTCAAGTTTTTAATGGCAAAATGTTTGAACTGTTGTTCTGACTTGGTGATTCTGCCATGGTTATTAAGCCCCTTTCAAAGAGGCCAGAATCCTCTTTGCTCAGCAAGGGAACTGCCTGATGATTCTCCTAGATTGTAAGCTCCAAGGAGCAGGGCCCTCAAATCCCTCTTGTATTGAACTGTATTGTTGCTGTATTGTCTCCCATTATATTGTAAAGCGCTGAAACCGTTGGCGCTATATAAATCCTGTATAATAATAATAATGATTCCCCTGTTGAGCAGAGCTGAGCGAGCGCAGACATGGACATAGCTAGCCCACTCTTCTCTTTGGGTGGTTGGGTGTAAGCAGACCAGCTGTCCATTTACACCTGACTGCTCTATGATCCAATCCACCTAGACGAAGGGGAACGATTCCCCTTCCTTTTTTTTGCCGGACCGGATCTGAGGTTGGTGGGTGTAAGCAGACTTGTGTCGGTGCAGAGGAATACATGGACCATACGATCAGGTCTGCCTGAAAAACTGACTGGTGGACCTGATCGAATCACACATATAAAAAGGAGCCTTACACTTTAATAGGACCAAATAGAGTGAAGGGGCAGGGCCAAGGTCTCTACTATGACTTTTTCTGAAAAGTCAAAGCAGGTGACCCCATTCCTAAACTTTCTTTTAAGTGTTGCCATTGACATCATTTTTGTAAAACCCATTGCTATAGCATATACTACAAGGATTACCAGTAGAACATAATACCTTCCATTGTGCTTGAGGTGATTGTAGCCGTATTAGTGCATTTGCGACAGAAACAATTGAGTACTGTCCGTGATACTTTTTTTATTTGCGCTAACATACAATTTTGAGGACAAGCTTTTGGGGAGTGTCCCCTTCTTCAAGGTCCAAGCAGTACAAAATACGAAAAAGTATCACGGACAGTACTCAATTGTTTCAGTAGAAAATAACACATTTTGATATTAAGAAAAAGCATTTCCAGGATTAAACTATATATCAACTGAACAAGTATGATTCCCCGAAAGACACCTAAATCACTACCACATCCTGCTGCATGGATTAATACAGCTGTGTTTTTCTTAATACAAAAAAAGTGTTTTTCTTAATTTGCATAGCAACTGTGACATTGTTCAGCAGCTATACAAGAGATAACAAGCTGAGTCTTTATTCCCTAAGGGGGCTTAGTTATAAAAATGTTGGCAACAAATGAAATAATCTTTACTGCTGAATGATGAAAACTTGATAAAAGATTTTTTTATACAGGTTACTCCACTGAATGCATTCCAAGTGTCCCGTGTGAAGCAGATTTCTGTATTGAGATGTTGATGGAAAGCAAAGTAACCATGCAGATGTGTGGTATGCACCCTTTGGTGCCACACTCTAGCCTTACAGTGTATATATAGACAAAACCTTTTTTTATTCTATAAAGTAGAACAGTCAAGGAGAATCCCATCAATGTTTCATTGTTCCATTGCAGACCCCCTCACCCCCCATCTTCCTGCTGTGTTATATGGTTTATTCCAACCCTGTAACAATTTTGCTGAACAGCTTGGCTTGTATATAAAGGTATAGAGATTGCACTCTAAATCAGCCTTTTTCAGCCTTTTTAAAATGAAAGAACCCCTGAACCCCTCAAGGAACCCTTGAACAGTTGAAATAACTTTTCAAATCTCAGGGAACCTCTGCTACTAATTACTATATGAACGGCATATGGTACATTAGCATGATGGTTAATGTGAAGAATGCTCCCTGCATGTGTGGTCACTGGGAAGAATTTCACTCTTACAGACAACTAAAAAGATCAATGGTGTCAGTGGTTTCTTATCTGAGAGGCAAAAACTGCTTTTTGCTTAAGGAACCCCTAACCTCCTCTGGAGGAACCCTAGAGTTCCACAAATCCCTGGTTGAGAAATTCTGCTCTAAAAAAAGCATATGGGAAAAAAGGGATAGTATACAGATCACAATTGAAGTTAATGGATGTTATTACAGGAATTAATATTGGGCTATTTTTCATTTTAAAGTGTTACTAAACCCACAACAGTAAAATCAGCCTGTATATGCAGAAAATCATGCTGGTTATACTCACTGTGGAACTTAAGGAGTTAATCCTGTGCATTGTGTAAAAAGGATGTTTGATCCTGTCTTCTCTGATCCTCCCCTTCTTCTATTGTCTCCAATATATCTCCTGATAGAACAGAGGCTTGGAGTCACTCTGCACATGCTCAGTTTGGTGTGTACAGTATTGCTAGAGAGTTTTTTTTTTCTTGGGAGAGTATATGTGATCAGCATAGGGCCAATTATGCTGTCCAGCCAGAGGGTCAGGGGTCCTAAATCCTCATAGGGGAGAATGAAAACTCCTACAAGCTTTAACCAGTGCTCTGCTGGATACTAATAGAAGTCACAAGACTGCTCTAACTGCTGATGAGAAAAGGTATTTATCAGTTTATGTTTACTAAAATAATTGCATTTCCATGTTCTGTGTACTGTGGGAGACCAGATAGAGTGATTGCAGGGTCCGGGGAGACTAGACATAGTGAATGCAGGGTCCAGGGAGACCAGATATAGTGAATGCAGGGTCCTGGGTTTAGTAACAGGTTAAAAGAGAAGAGTGATTTTTTTTTTCCACAGTTATACTTACTGTACCTAGGTGGATCTCTCTCCCGCCAGCTCTAAATGTGAGAACTCAGTGATCACATGACCATGATATGTGCACAGGTGCGCAAAATCACACATATATATATATATATATATATATATATATATATACTTGATTTTGCATTTCTGGATAGGGGGCATGCACGCCCTACACGCCCTGCCATTTGCGGCCGCGGTTGTCAATCACCAGGTCCCGGCCGGTGATTACTTGCCGGTGCCCGGTGATTGCCGAGGATCTCTGATGGGGGGATTACAGTGCTTACAGTGAAGCACTAACACAGGACACGATGTAAAACAACACAGAGTTAACCCTTTGATTGTCCCACATGTTAATCCCTTCCTGCCCAGTGCCATTAGTACAGTGTCAGTGTTTTTTATTAGCACTGATCACTGTATTGGTGTCACTGGGGATGTCAGTGACACCAAGTCAGTTGGGGGGCAGTGTCAGAATGCCTGCTGCAGTCCCGCCATAAGTCACTGATCACCGCCATTACTAGTAAAAAATAAAAAATCCCAGTATATATACCGCCATTTGTAAACACTAGAACTTTCAGGTAAAGTCCAATTAATTTACATGTATTGGGATTTTTTTTTAGCAAAGACATAGAGCAGAATACAATTTGGCCTAAATTCTTGACGAAATTTGATTTTTTTTTTAATTTTTTACTGGACATGTTTAATAGAAAAACTTCAAAAATATTGTTTTTGTTCTCAAAATTGTCAGAATTTTTTTTTTTTATAGCGTAAAAAATTAAAAACGCACAGATGATCGAATACCACTGAAAGAAAGCTCAATTCGTGGGAAAAAAACCCAAACAAATTTAATTTGGGTGCAGCGTTGCATGACCACGCAATTGTCAGTTAAAGTAACGCACCTCCGTAATGCAAAAAATGGCCTGGTCAGGAAGGGGGGTAAATCCTCTGGTGGGCAAGTGGTTAATAAAAACTTTTGTATTTTAAACTTTCCTTTTGGTAAGATGGGTAAAATTATGTTTACCCATCTTGCTAAAAAAAAAAATCCAAAAATAAAAATGTTGGCTTTTTCTTGACATTTGTATAAGCTTTTCTAAAACAACTAAAAAATATGCAAAGACATGGCATTTAAAAGCAAATGTAAAATATAATCCCCTGTATTATGATATTATAGCTAAATTTTAGATTTGATCATTAGTATCAACCAATCAGAAACTGCCATTTAATTCAATGTCTACTACAAGCTACCAGAAGTTGATTTTTGATTGGCTGCCATGGGTTATCCAACTTTAGCTCATTTTGTTCTTTTAATTAAACCAAATATATCATTGATTTTATAGACAATAAAATGTAACCTTTTATTTGAATATTACAAAATAAATGTGTCATATTACTCAAGTTCAGAAAAAAAACTATTTTGTAGCAGTTTTTTTATGAAGAATACACAGATGACTCTAGACAAGCAGGCAGAATACAGACCTTCAACCGACTGTATCATTTATATTTTAATTAGCATTATTTGCATGAAATAACTTGTATCACCATGGCAACCACCCTAAAATACACAGGGGATTTATTGTTTTGCGGTTAAGAGTTGTCATAGTGTCATCCATGCTAAATATAGAGGCTCTCACTGGAAGGTGGCTTTGTTAGAATAAAGCATTCTTGTGCTAGTGTCATTTTTTTCCCTTTTGTTAAGTTTATTAGAATTGTGCAGATTGCTGTTTCAGGAGACAAGACAGAGACTTTATTTTGTAGTCATTTATAATTCTAGACTAATAATTTAGTAAGAGAATATAATATGATTTAATAGAGGTACAGATTTGTTCTATAATATGGTCGCCTCCATTGTACCCCAGAATTGTCCGACTGTAAAACCACATGGCAGAGACCGTCACAAGATCCTTCCCAGATTATGCTCAAATTCGCCTCTATCTCTCATCTGTTGGGGAACTTTTCATTGTGTTAGCTTATTAAATTTAGGAAAATAAAGGCAGCTCTTTCATCATTCCAGTATTAAAAAGATAGAGCTGTATTTAAACGGATTTAACATTTTTTTATGTTATAGGGAATTTTAAGAAATGGTAATTTCTCTCTGCCATCATTTGTGGTGACTTTAACAATCTAGTCATTGTTAACATCTCAGCCGATTTTCAACTACTCAGCCTAACCTCTTTTGGAAACAAACCACCACTCACTCCAATAGCAACACTCTCGGTCCTGTATTCTGTCACCTCTGCGCTTCCTACAACCTCTCCAACACTGCTTTTCCTCTCATCCATCACATCCTTATCAGTTTCACACTCTCCCTGTCTCCTACCTCCCTTGTCTCCAACCAGCAAACAGTTAACCATAGAAACCTTCGCCACCTCAACCCTTCACTTCTTCGTTCTGCTACTGTCTGCTTTTATGACAAAATCACACACTTGTCCTGCCCAGACCTGACCACTTTTGTCTACAATTTACTATCATCCTCCTTGCACACACTTGCTCCTCCCCACACACAGAACCAGGCTTTGCCTGCTACAACCCTGGCAAACAGATGACAACAGAAGTCTCTAGAGATGCAGCCATGCTGCGGCATAAAGCTCAATCTCTACAAGACTTCAACCTCAGTAAATTGCCCTTCTCAAGTACAACTCCACACTGCTAAACAAACCTACTACATCACTCTCGTCATAACCCTCTTATCCAATCCTTGTCAACTCTTTTCTACCCTTAATTCCTTCACCCTTCCTACTTCACCCCTACTGCCTCCACCCACTAACTTACTGCCAGAAGATTGCCAGTCATTTCAAAACAAGATTTACACAATTTGTGATGTGATCTCCAGTGTCCAGCTTTCTCCTCCAACCAACATACCAGGTCCAACACCACACTCAATATTTTCCTCCTTGACCCTGTTACCACCAAGGAAGTTGCCAAACTCCTTTCCGAAGCCTACCTGTCCCTTTACAATTACTACTAAACTCTAACCCACATCTTCAACTTCTCCATCCTCCGCTAGCACCTTTCCGTTCCTGCAAAAACATGCACTGGTTACCCCCATGCTTAAAAAAACTCTCAGTTGACCCACCTGTTTGAATAATTTAACCTGTCTCCCTGCACCTGTTTGCCTCCAAGCGTCTTGAATGCCTTGTCCACAACCTATGAGTTGTTACTTCACTGCCGTCAACCTTCTCTATGCCCTACAGTCTGGCTTCTGCCCACAATATTCCACTGAATTTGCTCTACTAAAACTCGCTAATTACCTACTAACTATTAAAACCAATGGCCATTACTCTATACTCATACTTAGATCTTTCCATTGCCTTTGACACAGTTGACCACTTACTCCTTCTCAAAAAACTCCACTCCCTTGGCCTCCATTACTCTGCTCTTTAGTGGTTCCCCTCTTACCTATCTCATCTGGCTTTCAGCTCCACAGACAACACCATCTCCTCTGCTCCTTTTCCTCTTTCTGTCAGCTTCCAATACCACCTCTATGCCTGCGACACCAAGATCTATCTCTAATCCCAAGCTCACCCCCTTTATTCCCTCATGTATCACAAATTTACTGAGCGACATATTAGTATGGATGTCACACCACTTCCTCAAACCCAATCTTTCTAAAACTGAGCTTGTAATATTTGCCCCCTCTTATGACTTTACTTTTGAGATCAACAGCACAAGCATTTGTCCCTCCGCCTATGCCAGGGTGCTAGATGTAATCCTTGGCTTTGACCTGTCCTTCGGACCCCACATCCAATCACTGGCTAAATCATGCCGCCCTCACAACATTTCCAGAATGCACCCTTTCCTGACTAACGACACCACAAAACAACTAATTTATCCCTCCTTGACTACTGAAACTCCTTCCTCACTGGCCTACCTTTACACAGGCTATCCGTGCTTCAGTCTATTATGAATGCTGCTACTAGATTTATACACCTTACTAACAGATCTGTGACTGCTGTCCCTCTCTGCCAATCCTTTCACTAGCTTCCACTAGCCCAATGTATAAAATGTAAAATACTAACCACAATGTACAACACCATCCACAACACTGCCCCCAGCTACATCACCAACCTCACCTGCAGATATTGCCCCAATCATCCTCTCTGCTCTTCCAAGGACATCTTGCTCTCTAGCTCGCTTGTTACTTCTCCCATGCTCACCTCCAGTACTTCTTCAGAACCTCTCCCATCCTCCGGAACTTCGTACCCCAGTATGTCTGGTCTGGTCAGTACCTACTCTGTCTGCCTTTAGGCGATCCTCGAAAACTCATTTATTCAGGGAAGCCTACCCCACCTCCACCTAAAAACTGTACTAGGGTCACCTCCATCAGATCCTACAGCTATTACCTTTTGTACCACCTCCACCTCCCTTTAGATCATGGGTGTCAAACTGGTGGCCCTCCAGCTGTTGCCAAACTACAAGTCCCATGAGGCATTGCAAGATTGACAGTTACAAGCATGACTCCCAAAGGCAGGGGCATGATGGGACTTGTAGTTTCGCAACAGCTGGAGGGCTACAAGTTTGATACCCATGCTTTAGATTGTAAGCTCCATGAGCAGGACTTTCCTATTCCTTCTGTATTGAACTCTATTGTAATTCTACTGTCCCCCTTTATATTGTAAAGTGCTGCTTAAACTGTTGGCGGTATAGGGGTGAATGGACCATCCAGTCAAGTGGACAGGCAGACCCTTTGTAAGGGACCGCCCGGTGGTACCTCTAGCAATCAACTGCTCAGGTGCTTCCAGAGCGCGGAGTCTAAGTCCCGGAGCACTTGTTCACCAGGGCCCCTGATGGTGGGGATGGACTTGGAGCGCCCTGCGCTGTCATTGGTGCCCGGCACGCACCCGTGTCTCCTAGTGCGCATGCGCAAGTTCATCGCTGTGGCTGGCCTGGACCTAGTGCCCGCATCCCCGTGCAGGGCGGCGCACTGCGCCTGCGCCGGGACTAGCACCGTGGCGATCCCTGACACCCTTTGTGTGAAAGGGCCCTTAAAATGTACATATTATTTTTTTCATTTTGGATACAGTAAGAAGGGTTATAACCCCTGTCAGTTTTTTTTGCCATATGTGTCCCATAAGGCAAATTTCTCTTCACTTCCTGCCCCATAGCCAAAAAAGTGAGAGGAAATCCTTCCAACGTGATGAAATCCTGGGGCGTAGCCAGGGTCACCAAAACTAGTGTTCCCATTGGAACATTTCCGCTCTATTACTGTTCTGATGTCCCTAATGGGGGGCACAGACAGCAATAAAAACTGACAGGTGTTCTCCACTCTATCCTATCCTAGAAAAAAAATGTTTTCCTTTTAGTTACACGTTAAATTAAAAAGGGCATTACACTTGATCATATGAGAAGGTTTTGTATTTTATTAATGTCTTACTGGTCCTCCTGCTTCAATTCTAGGTTTGTGGTGAAAAACAGAGGTTTGAGAAACTCATGGAACATTTCAGGAATGAAGACAACAATATTGATTTTATGGTAAGATGTTATTTGTTATTGATTTACTGTTACTAATTTGAACTCCAGGCAAGCAGCTATGCTTACAGTGGACATACACATATGGAAATTGTTATGCTCACCAAAGGATTTGTAATTTTGTGCAAATGTTTTTTGTGATCTAAGCACCCTTGCCAGATAGCACAGCCAGACCCTTGACCTTGACTTCAACAGCAGCACAGCTTGGTGTAAACACACCACCAGTCCTCAAAACACTCACAAATCATCGATTCTGCTCATTCAAGCAATAAGCTTACTGCCCTCTGAAAGAGATCTACAGTGGATTGCCTTTCCGAGGGCGGTATAACAGTAGGTGACAGGCATTAAAGAGGTGCTACTGCTGCCTCCTGATGCCTGTTTTTTGTTTTTTTTTTATTGCTGAAGGAAAGTTTTACTTTGGCAGGTGGCCGCAGGTGTGGTGTGGCCTTATTAATCCTAATGGGTGCGTTTGATAGGTGGTGTTGCCTGACAAACTCTGCAGCCCGAGTTAAAAATGCTGTAAAGCAATGCATCATGGCCATGTGTACATGTGTGCATGTGTCAGGCTGTAATGTGGAAACTCAGGGGGTGGTAAAACCATGGCTCAGCTACCTGTTTTTATTGCCAACCCGTCCCCTGTGAACCCCAGCCACATGTGTGAAAGAGCACATGTGCACTACGTAAGAGCCGCACTGGCTCCTAGTGCTGTGCTTTCTATTTTCAGTCTGATCAAGAGGTTTGTCATTTTTCCATGGGGCCGCATATTTGTGTATCAGTGTCAGTCAGTGTCAGTGTGTTTTAGGTAAAAAAGAAAAAAAAAAAGAAAAAACAAAATGTGGAGTATTGTTCCTGGGCTGTACTGCAGGTACAAACAACAAATAATACCCACATATATGGTATCACTACGATCGTCAAGAACTGGGTTTTGGGTTGTTCTTTGGTGGTAGATAATGGTAGTAACAAATTTTAATAAAATATTTTTTTTTACTATTCTGGGCCAGTTTTCCTTTGATAATAAAAAAAAAATCAGGAAATATCCATTACCATTTACCATCAAATGAAAGCCCAATTTGTCCTGAAAAAAACGCGGTATAATCCACAAAGTAGTTGTGATGATATGTGCGGCTTTACTAACACATGTCAACGTTGTAAAATTGTGCTTAGGCATTAAGATTTGTTTTACCCTTAGGCGTGAAGGGGTTAAAGCAGCCCCCCTCTTAAAGTCCTTTCTTTAGTCCTATCCCCTGTCATTCAACTACCAATGCTAGAGATTCTGGTGCCCACTGAGGCTTTGAAACTTGCCAGGAGGCACAATTTTGCATTCTGAGGGGGCAGGGTTTAATATCAATTTGCATATAATCAAGGGCACAGCCTAGTCTTATGCAGGCCATAGACGGTTCGTTTATCGGCGGATGTTTCGTCTGAAAGAATAATCGGCCGATATTCACACCGTTAGTGGGGCAATGTGATTGGCCGATTTTCGCGGTTCCTCCTCATTTCTTTTATCGGTCATGCTGGAAAATTTACGAAAAACGGACGATTTTCGTAATAATTGGTGGCAACAGAACGACCAATGTTTCGTTTTTCGGCCGAAAATACGGCCGATAAACGAACCGTCTATGGCCTGCATTAGGATCCAACAGGGTCCACATGGATTCAGGCACAGAAACTTAAATGAACAGTAGCAACAAGTATTTTCAGTGCACTTCAGCACTTTTATTTGCTGTTTAGGCCAGGTCAGGTTTACTTTAATAAAGCTGTCACAGTTTGTGAACCCAAAAAATAATTAACTGAACTAAGTTTGAGAAAATAATTTGTATATTATCTTTTAAAACGCACTTTGCAAGTGTTGAATTAAACTTTTGAAAAAGAGATGTATTACAAGTAAATAAGATGAAGGTTTGATGTAAAATCTAGTGTATAATTTATTAGGCTTGTGGCGCCAACATATGCGTCATGGCATACTATACATTCATATGTGGTAATGCAGCTAATAGAATGAATTATGCATTGATATTAATAGTAATTAATAATTCAAATGTTCGAAATAGAGTTTTTGCCATGAGGAAAAAAGCTTTCTGCTTACTTTCAAGTTATGAAGTACAGGCGTTTTAAAAGTTTTCAGGCAACAAGACTTTATTCTGATATGGAAATAATGATGTCATATTAAAGGGTAAAGCTGCCTACTTATCGGAATAATCTGCTGCCTTTCCATCTCTCTAAGGTACGGGTGTCAAACTGGCAGTCCTCCAGCTGTTGCCAAACTACAAGTCCCATGTGGCATTGCAAGATTAACAGTTACAAGCATGACTTCCAAAGGCAGAGGCATGATGGGACTTGTAGTTTTGCAACAAGTGGAGGGCTGCCAGTTTGACACCCTTGCTCTAAGGGATCTTTGCAAAATGATCTCTGAATTTGAGTTCCCAACTCCACCCACCTAGCTCATTACAAGGGGTCTCCCTTTTCCTGTTGGATATTTAATTTCTTTTAGATTGTATTAAATTCATCAGAAAAGAAGGCTTCCCCTTGCTGTAGTAGGAATGAGACTCTGTGGTAGATCAAGGCAGGCCAGGGAAGGAGCACCTACAGGGAGACATCAACACCAGATTGTCTAAAAAGATATAAGAAGGAAACTCTCTACAGGTACCTACCCTTCTACAGTGGGTTACCGAGCCTGACCGCTTTAAGAGTATAGCGCTCTTCCTAGCCCATGAAGCAGACACTGTTCTCCGCATTTGGACTGTGTTGCAAGAGTCCACAGAATTCCACAGCTTATTGGGGCAGCATAGTGGCTAGCACTTCTGCCTGGCAGCACTAGGTTTGTTGTTTCAAATCCCAACTATGGCACTACCTGCATGGAGTTTGCATGTTCTCCCTGTGCTTGCTTGGGTTTCCTCCAGGTACTCCAGTTCCTCCCACACTCCTAAGACATGCTGGTAAGTCAATTGGCTCCTGTCTATTGCCTGGTACAACCCAACAGGCTGAACGAAAAAAAACCCAGAAGAGTTCAGGAGGAGCTCAGTGTACTAACTATCTGATGTTAGCACAGCGATCTCCCCACTGTGTTCTGACAGGGGGACAGCCCCCCACCAGAACACACCAGTCAATACTGGCAGCCATTGGCAAACACTGATCAGATGCTGGTTTTCTAGCATGCTCGTTCGACAGAAGCTAGCTGTTCAACTGGCTTCTGTTGGACAGGATGGTGTACACATGGGCTGAATTTTGGCCGGTTTCTATTGAATGGGCCTATACCGTCCAATGTTTCACCAAGTTAAGTTGGCCCTGGTTTGTATGAATGTGAGCTAGGGACCAGATTGACTTTGACCTTGATTGTAAACTCCTTGAGGTTAGGGACTGATGTGAATGTACAATATACAGTGGGGCAAAAAAAGTATTTAGTCAGCCACCAATTGTGGAAGTTCTCCCACTTAAAAAGATGAGAGAGGCCTGTAATTGGCATCATAGGTAGACCTCAACTATGAGAGACAAAATGAGAAAAAAGATCCAGACAATCACATTGGCTGATTTGGAAAGAATTTATTTGCAAATTATGGTGGAAAATAAGTATTTGGTCAATTTTAAAAGTTCATCTCAATACTTTGTTATATATCCTGCTGGCAAAAATTCTTTAAAAATCATACAATGTGATTTCCTAAATTTTTTTAAAATATTCTGTCTCTCAGAGTGGGAATGCACCTACAATGTGAATTTCAGACCCCTCCATGATTTCTAAGTGGAAGAACTTGCAAAATCGCAGGGTGTTCAAATACTTCTGTTCCTCACTGTATGTAAAGCGCTGTGTAAATTGATGGCTCTATATAAGTACCTGTAATAAATAAATAAAACTTATTCTCTACTTAAGGGGTTTCCTCAGTCTGGCTCTGAACCAGGTGATAGTTGTACCCAGCAACCCCCCACCAGCCTTTAATCGTTACCCTGCAACACTCCTCACCCTGTTTTCCACATCCCCCTACTTATCTTCCTTACCCCACACTATCTTTCTTATTCTTCCTCTTTTTTGCCTCTTCCTCCATACCTTCCCTACATCTTTTCACCTTCCCTGCCTCTCCCTTTCCTTACTTCCCCTATTTAAGGATACAGAACTACTAGACAAGCTCAGACCTAGTCCTTTCCCTTACACATTAGGTTTTGTTTGTTTTTTACCACCCCATACTACTGTATACACTAAGGCCAACCTATACCAACTACAAGTGCCAGCTTTGATACCATAGGATACTAATGCAGCTGCCAAAAAAAATGAAACTCAGTTGCACAAGGAATGTGATCACTTTCCATGTCTTCTTATTTACCTTGTGCCTATATTTGTATAAAAACACAATAAAATCTGGTTGATTTTCAGTTTACCAAATTCCAGCTATTGCTTTAGCTTCATTTTCAGGCGGACTGACCTTTAAAGGATCATAAAATATAAGCTATGCTTTGGCTTGTTTCACTACTAACATATAACAAATGTGTGTCCTGGGGCACTGTGAAACATCTATTGTTCCCAGTCAGCAAAATGATACAACTGGAGGAAATAACATATACAATACTATCTGAGGGTTATCTACAAAATGACATTCTACCAAGTCAGTATGGTTAAATCTCTGATTGCATGACTAATAAAAATGCAAACACTATGAACTATGAGTTACTCCACTTTTTGATGGCTAGTGGGCAAGAAATTGTGTTTTAAAGTGTTACTAAACCCAAAACAGTAAAAGCAATCTGTATATGCAGTAAAGCATGCTTGTTATACTCACTGTGGAACTTAAGGTGTTAATCCTCTGCATTGTGTAAAAAGGATGTCTTCTCTGATCCTCCTCTTCTTCCACTGCCCCCTGATAGAAAAGAGCCTTGGTGACAGGCTGCACATGTTCAGTTTGGCGAGAGAGAGAGTTTTTTTTCTTCTTGGCAGGGTACATGTGATCAGCATAGGGCCAATCAGCACTGCCCAGACAGAGGGTCAGGGGTTATACAGCCTCATAGGACAGTGAGAGGAGAATGAAAACTCCTCCTATAGGCTTTGAAAAGGAGTAAAACACTTATGTAGTGATAATTATTAAAGCAGAACACTGGATGTTCTTTACCTGTGCCAGTTGTATTGTTAGTCTCAACCCCTGTCTCTATCACTTTTTGTGGATAGAGGTCTGCATTTAAACGTGGAGAAAAAAATAGAAATATACGCAATACAGTATACTATAAGTATCTATATTATCACATTCAATTATCAGGTTACAACCTTTTTTGTGATAGTGGCCCTTTAAATAAGGAATAACTTCCTATATTTGGGATTTGAGATAAAAATCTTTTCTGTTTTAGGAAGGCAATGGCACTACTCCGGAGAAGTGTATCCCTGTCAAAAGAACAAATCACATTCATTAATCTCCTTATTATAATTACCTAGAAACATGTCTACAATTTGCCTATTGCTTTAAAAATAACTCTTCTGTGGCACTGTGTTTTTATAACAGAGGGCACATATGTTATTAAGGAATGTTAAAAATAGTAATGAGGATGGGAGCCGGTAATAGGGAACCGTGATGACAGGAATTGGGGGAGGAAGGGCTATCAGGGGAGTGCTGGATACTTCACCAAACTTTCCTGCACATTCTGCACAATCTGTAATTAGTTAACTCTTGCCATGCTGTTGCAGGTGGCGTGTATGCAGTTCATTAATATCGTAGTCCATTCTGTAGAAGACATGAATTTCAGAGTCCATCTTCAGTTTGAATTCACCAAATTAGCCTTGGATGAATATCTGGATGTAAGTATGTGTTTTATACTGCATGCATATTGTATAATTATGTCATCTTTATTACAGACTGCTGATGCTAATGATAGATAGATAGATAGACAGATAGATAGATAGATAGATGATCTAGATCGATGAATAGATTAAAAAAAACCAGGTATGGGTAGAGGTGCATAATAGATAGAATAAAAATATATAGATAAAATAGATATGGTTATAGAAATAGATAGATAGATAGATAGATAGATAGATAGATAGATAGATAGATAGATCTACAAATCTGATGCCAGATTTTAGAATATGTAGTAAACTTATTTTCATCCTCAGTTTTTCCATTTCATATTGTGTCATTCGATTGTGACAATGCCAGCCTTTTACGTTCTGATCTGGCTGTGACTAATGGTCACAGCATATGCTGTCTGGTTCATGAGAGGAAAAACTTATATGTTTAGTACTTGTAACAAAATTGTCCAGCTATCATAAAGTGTCTTTTTTCTTTGAAAAGTTTTTTTCTTTTTACAATTTACTCTTTAAGGAGTCTTCCATCTATGGATAATATGAATGTGATTGCTTGTACAACACATCTGTGATTTTGTGGCCATGTAACTATCATGGTTTAAAAAATGTGGGTCTAAAGCCCAACCATAAATGGATTAAATCTCGTCTGGTTCAGCAGGAACATGCTGAGATTTGGTCCATCTATGGGTAGGCTAACTGCACTGAAGATGACCCATTGATCAACTTCAGTACAACCAGTTTGTCTGAATTTTTGTATGCGATTACTGTCGGTGGCTATCATTGCGTTCTGGTGGCAGGGAAGGCTCCCCGCTGGCAGAACACAATAGCGCTGTAGGAGGGATTCCCCCATCAACACTGACCGTGTTGATGGTGGAATCGATTAATTTTCTTTCCTGCAACCTCTGGTGTTGGCAGTTGCAATTGTAGCTGTCAGGAAACAGATAATGCCAACTCTTAGAATGCCAACCCTACTGTAGAAAAAAAATTCCTGGAGATAGTATTTAGCATCAGCTTCTGGTCCCAATGAAGTTACAATTCTCTGACACCTAGGAGTACATATCCTATATCGACCATGAGTACCTAGTCATTGATTAATAGGAGAAGCTTCTTAGGTTCTCAGGCCTAGCTGGTTAATGCAGCATGTTTTATGTACACAGAATAATTGCAGATTGCAAAATCTGGTGCAGCTCTGAATAGAAACCAATCAGCTTCCAGGTTTTAATGCCAAAGCTTAGTTGAACAAGCTGAAGTTATAGAAGCTGATTGCCTACCATGCTCAGCTGCACCAGATTCTGAGAGCTTCAGTTTTAGTAAATCTCCCCCACTGTGTTCATCAATGTGTAAAGTAAAAATTGTTCTGTGCTGTGTCTGTGTGGAGGCAGCCATCTTGGTAGACGCAGGGCTTTGCTTCCTCATATCTCCAGCAATGCAGCGTGAGCTGTACAGAAGTGACATCACTAATTCTTGCTCCAAATCTTTTAAGATTGGCAGCTAGCAGAAAAAAGTGCCTTAGATCTCATACTATAGATATACAACTGTGAGACAGGAGACAAAAGAGTGCCTTGGCACACTCACATACCAGGAAGTGTGTTGCTATTTTTCAGGAGGAATTTCACAAAAAAAGGTTCATTTTCCAATGTACTGTTTAGGCACAATTAACATTCTAGATGTTCCCTGTAACAGAGCAAATATTCACTTTTTGGGTTTAGGTTCATATTTGCAATTTTAGCTATAATCAGTTTTCTTGTTCATTGAGGCTCTTTTGGCTTAATCTGGCCCTGCTCCTGAATAGGGCCCCAAGAGAAGTCAAAGTCGAATGAACTTGGAAATAACCAAAAATCTCAAGAGCTGACATAAACAAGATAAGGCATCATCAGGTGTGACATTACAACCCATGATTTCCTTCCTTGTGTCAAGTTATCACTCTCAGTATTTTGCCAATCTTTATGAATTATATGTACTGGTTGTATTATATTCAGCCTTCTCCTTTCTCTGATAGACTATGTTGGATTTTGATTGGACTTTTTAAAATTTTATTAAAAATTATTGTAACTTCATTCTGTCTTTTCCATTCTTTGACTTTCAGAAATTGAAGCATACAGAGAGTGACAAGCTTCAAGTCCAAATTCAGGCCTATCTAGATAATGTGTTTGATGTGGGTGCGCTCCTGGAGGATGCTGAGACCAAGAACGCAGCTCTGGAGAGAGTGGAAGAACTGGAAGAAAACATTTCTCATGTAAGAGAAAGAATAAAGCACATGTGAAGACTCTGAAACTTATTGCTTTGATGGGAATTGATGGTAGACGTGGGTGAAGATGTGAACTAAAAATGATTTTATATATATATATATATATATATATATATATATATATATATATATATATATATATATATCATATGCAGGTTATACAAATATACTTTTTGTTTTTGTGCTATTTGTTTGTTGTGTTCATATGGCTTTATGGAATCCACAGTACCAGTTGAAGTGGAACTAGTCCGAAAATTCGGTCCTGCTATATTGCTTCAGGCTGGCCCCTTTTGCAGGTATAGCTATGTGAAACATTAAAAATAAGTGTCTATACTGTTTACAATACAGTAATACACTGTCTCACCATGCTCTGCACATGCTCAGTTGCTATTTTTTGGCACTGTGCCACTAGAGGCCAATTTGCTGACAGCTTAAAGATTAACTGTGGTTCAGGGGCTTTGGGCTTCAGCAAAATGGCAGAAAGAAGAAATAGGAATAATGCTGGAGGCAGTTTACAGCATACACTAATTTTGCTGGCATAATTATTAATGTGAAATGTATGTTTCTAGCTAAAGAACATTATTTATCAAGTTGTTATGGGTAAAGTTACACTTTAAATCCACCCCCCCACCCCAAATGAAGCATAGAATGTAATGTTTATATGTCACTCCGAATAGCACTCATACATACTCCAGCACCAGTTTGGGCAGATGACACTGAACCTGCTAGTATGTTCATGGAGTGTGTGAGAAAATTAGGACAAATTGAAAAAGTTATTGCGAATGCTGGGAAAATAAAACAAACTTCATGCCAACAGCACTCTTTTTAGGGAAGCTCAAGACCCCATTGATTCAAGTCAGCCATTTAGATAGTAACATGCACCCAAAATATGGTTTGTATAGTCCATTCCATTTACAAAAACTCTCTTCTTGTATGTTTGATAAAGGTTTGTTTATTGTACTAGCTGGAAATTTAAATGTGAACGTTGTCTGGCTAGGTTCATATATGGAGATGTCTGCAGATATCTTAGAACTTTATTGAACTAAGCATATACACTGAAATAGAGCAAAAAATGAAAGAGAGAATTTATTTACACCTATCTGTTTGCATGTTTATGAGGACCCTGAAATGTACTAGAAAATTGAAACCGGGACATGTCTGTTGTATAAGGGTTTAGAATTTGCAACACTGGGGTTCTGGGTTAATTTTTCACCAAATACACTACCTACCTGGGTGTTATGGTGTTTTATGTTTTGATAACACTTTACCAGCATACAGGTGAACAATGGAGTTTATCACTTGCAGTTAACAGGTCTTGATGGTCGTAACACCACATTTAATGACTGCTAAATCAGCCAGGGAACATGCCTCCTTGCAGAAGGCATACATAGTAAGCCATTTTGGGATTCACTAATGACATGAAAACTCATTAATGAACCCCAGAACTCTCAGGTTTGTTTTTTTTTAGTCCAAGAAATTCTGTCACATGGAGTGATGTGAATGGTTTATTACCACGTGCCATGGGAATTATGGAGACCATGCAAATAAGTAAAAATATTTCATGTTTCTTTTTCTTTATTTCCAGCTCTCTGAAAAGCTCCAAGACACAGAAAATGAAGCGATGTCAAAAATTGTAGAACTGGAAAAACAGCTCATGCAAAGACATAAAGAACTGGAAATTGCTCGGGTACATTTCCCATTGTCTTGACATTACTATTTAAAAATGAGCTCACCTAGGTGTACACGGAACTTAGCCTATGCTGTAGAGATTTTCACAATGAGCTGAAACCTATCCTGTTACTACTTTGTTAAATCCCCCATTTTCCTTGACCTGCTATTTGTTGTACAGTGGTGTGAGTGACTGGCACAGTACAATGCCTTGCTATGTATCTGAGATACAAAACATGAAGCCACTTTGCTGAAAGGAATACGGTAGACACAAAATCTGGTGACATTCCTGCTCTCTGTCTGCTGTGTTCTTTATTTCATTTTTGTCACCAGGGTACCAGCTGTACGAATATTCTGTTCTGTGTCTTGAATAACGTAATCTCTTGCTATAGAGGGACATGTCCTGTATTGGCACTCTCATTTGATATTTGCATGAAAGAACGTTTTAAGACTATTCTGGGGTGTGCTACAAGGAGCCTAAAAACTTGGTAGTACATATTATGTTACCTGAGCAACTGCATTTTGGCCAGGTCAGCCATTCTCAACCAGGGTTACGTGGAACCCTAGGTTTCCTTCAGAGGTTGCCATAGGCTGCTTGACCTATGGCTGATTGACCTCCTATATGTTGGTGCCTGCCTAGTTTTGGAGGAGCAACACCCCTTGGCAGAGCAAGGGGCATGACACCAACTGACCATTAAAGTAAGGCATATTTCTTACTGACCTCTAATGAACTGGTTTTAGAAGGGGTTCCCTGAGAATGATTTTAAGGGTTGTTCTGAGGTTAAAAAAAGGTTGAGAAAGGCTGGTATCGATTGAAGGTGTTTAGTGGGGAAAAGGCATTGTTGCTGATATAAGTATGCACATGTTTTTGTACACTTGATAGAGAGGACACCACATAAAAATAGGGTTTTTCTCTTTAGTAACTTGAAAAGGCCTTTGCCTTTCAAAACCTCCTTATAAATATCAGTGGGACTCCGAACAGATGTTGCTTAATTGGAGTTTAACCAATGTAACACTGTGTGGCCATGTTATGATACCAGATGTAGTCACTCCTATTTGTAACCTATAAATGCATCTCTTGGTTCAAGCACTCTAAAAAGGTCTAACTAATGGACAAACAGTTTTACTATATTTTTCTTTAATGAAAACCTCTAGGAAAATCTAAATGTGTAAACTGTTAAGGTAGACAACCCCGCCAGGATTTACCTTTAGGTAACAGTCATCAAAATGCAGTCCTCCTGTAGTGCCTCTAAGAAAGGAAGGCATCATTGGATTTCCCCTCACTTTTTCTCCCTGTGACAACAACCAGCATGAAAAATAACGGGTGGATCTGCTTGAAGTAGACACAGACTACGACGAAGGTTAAAACCCTTCCCCTTATTTAGAAAAAAAAGATTATGGCTGAAGAACTGCTTCAGCTACTAACATTTGTGTTTGCTTGGACCTTGAGTCTTTAGCTGATGTCCCCTACAACAGGACTCCCTGCTCCATGATTTTTTTTCATTTGTATGATGTATTTATATTCTTTATTATTATTATTTTTATTTGTCCCATAACTGTACCCTGTCTTACCTCATCTGCCTCCTGTTTCCACGCAGGAGGTCTGTAAAGATGCAAACACGCAAGTCAGCTCACTGCGGAAAATGATCAAGGAAAAGGAGGAAGCCATTCAGAGACAATCCACTCTGGAAAGAAAGATCCATGAGTTGGAAAAACAGGGGACTCTTAAAATTCAGAAAAAAGGTGATGGAGATATATCCATCATGCCACTGGTGACAGGTGGTGTGCCATCAGGAACAGAGGTGGTGCCTGGAGCATCAACAGGCATTGGCGTCCCACAGACTGGACATCCCGTGTCTGCTGGAGCACCTACAAGTGTATCAGGAATTTCTGTACCTTCAGCAGCAACTCCTGCACCTCTCCCTCCTTCGTCTGCAGAGTCTGGGGAAGGTAAGTAAACAAAGTAAAAATATTAAATAAAGTCTTGTGAGCTGCTGTAGTGCCTAAAAATAGTGTCAAACTTATGTGAAAAATTATATTAAAACAGTAGACTGCATACACATCACACATACCCATGAAATGTGTCATCATTATACCAACAAATATGCTAGAGTCGCCCTCCACTGATAAGTATATGAAAATTGTATATAATCTGCTGTCTTAAAAGTCTTTCCTAAATCAATGCAACTGTTCCAGAATTTGTGTCCATATTTCACCCTTGAATTCACACTCCTTTCAGTGATAGATAGACAAACCGACTTATGCATGGTTCACCTCTGCTATATTAGTGTGACAACCATGCGTGCTCCTTCACCGGTTGTGTTCTCACCTGTTGTGTTCTCACCTGATAAATATGACCAAAAATAAAAACAAGTACACTATATTGGATTGCTAGCAAGCATTTGGAGCAATTTTACAGCAATGTTTGCAGCATGTACATGTGAGTGCAATACTATATGTTAATTATATGGTACATGGACAACTGGAGGAAGATCTTGAAGAAAGTGAGGGGATCTCAAACTCTGCAGGATAACAATCCCATCCAGCCACAGTCCACATAAGGGACACAAGTTATATATGACCTCACTTAACGGTTTGGTCACATTTACCAGGTGAGAACACAACTGGTGAAGGTGCACGCACGGTTGTCACACTAATATAGGAAAGGTGAACCAAGCACAAGTCGGTTTGTCTACATCACTGAAAGGAGTGTGAATTCACTGATGAAATATGGACACTTCAATTCTGGAACAGTTGCATTGATGTTGGAAAGATTGCAGATTACATACAATTTTCATATACTTATCAGTGGAACGTGACACTAATATATTTGTATAAGTAAACAAAGTACCTTACACATTTGTAGAAAAGTCTTCTAAAATGCCCAGCATTCAGTGTTTAGCATCTGGAACGTATCCGCACTGTGTTTCTATGGTGTGAACCACCCCTCACTTTTGATGATAACAGTAAACAGGGCAAATAGAGGGAGTGACTCTCTATCTATCTCTATAATGGGGGCACACGCAGCAATACAAACTGACAGGTGTTCTAATCCCTTTCCACTCTATCCAAAACTAAAAAAAGACGTTTTGCCTTTAGTTTTCTAGGTACCGTGTTTACACACGTTTTTGCAGCATTTTGCATTCTCCTGCGGCTGTGGTCAGGGTAGGCTAGTGTACTTGTCTGGCTACTAATGCTGACCCCCTTCTGAATACTGGTTCCCCACCTGTTCTGATAACCTTTTGGCATTCAAACATTTTGAGAATCAATGCACACATAAGAAAAGTCTGAGAGGCCTTGTCTGTTCTACTTACTTTACAGGTGCTGCCTTCTGGGCTGTCATTCTGGTCCCAGAATTGCTACATGGTAAGTCACTAACCTGGAACAAGCATGTAGGACAGAGTTCAGATTTCACCTGCTGCATGCTTATTCCAGGTTGGCAACTTACTAAATTGTACATTTAGGATCAAGAGGACAGGCCCAGAGCCTGCACCTCTAAAAAAAAAAAAAGTCAGGAATACCATCCCTCATATTTTTGTTCTTACAGATTCACCTTAAAGCAAACCTGTCATGAGAAAACATTTAGCTTGTCATCTCTACCCCTCAAATTTCCCCTCTGAGCAAAAATCCCCCCCAAGTCCCTCTCCTAGCACTAATTCTTCCCCCAATTCTTTTTCACTAAATCCTCCCCCCAACCCTAGCACAAATCCCCCCAGTCATCTCTACTAGCATGACCCCCCTCCCCCCAATCTCTCCCCCTAACACAAATTCACCCTCCTAGTACAAACCCCCCTCCAAATCACCCCTTCTAGCACAACCCTCCAAATCCCCAGATGCCCCCAGGACAGCTGTCCCTCCTGCCCACTCCTTGTCCCGGCTCTGCTTGTCACTGTCAGCTGAACTCGCCTTCTGAAAAAGCCAGCTGTTTGTCATGCAGATCTTCCAGATTTATTACTTTGAGTCACTGACTAGTATTTATTTTAGGAGTAAGATCACCAGCAAGTTAATATGTCTGATTGGTAAACCTCAGGAGGTCTTTGATTTAAACCCAAGGATAGCTTGAGCACCATATCCAGAAATAACATTACTTCTTGGAGAAATGGTTGTCTGCCTGCAATTCAGTGTCGGATTATTTCCCTATGTATAAATTCTTTATTAGAGAAGTGCAGGTGGAGACTGCAGGAGGGTGTGGCAGCAGAAACAGCAGTACACTAATCTTCCCAATGATTAGCTGCGCAGGGGGATGTGTCAGCAGAAGTCTTTGATAGTACATGATGGGTTATGTCTAAGGCTTTTTAGCCAAAACGCCTCAACCTATTATATTTTTTATGTACTTTTTTGTGTTTTTTTCAATAAAAAGGAAGATTTTAGCACAGTGGTGGTCGTGCGGATCTTTTTTCCTATTTATGTCAGCAGAAGTCTTGGATTATAGGCAGGCTATGCTCTCAAGGAGAATGCAAAGGAGAAAACTGACCATGCTGGGACAGATATGCTTATGGGCCTGGCACGATCAGTTTGAAATAGGAAAGCAGGCAGGAATACCAGGTATTACACACAAAGAAAGCAATGCAAAGAAAACAGGATATGAAATGTTGGGGCATCATACACTTTGCTTCTCTAGTAGATTTAGTGGATTCTCTAGTGGGCTGGGCTGACTCTGATGCATCAAACACAAGAACAAGACAATCCTGTGTACAAGACAAAGCTGAAATATTGTTCTTGATTTCTGCATTATAAAATGTTGTTTTTTTTCCCTACAGCAGAAATTGGTACTACACCAGCAGCCATGCCACCTGCACCACCACCACCACCTCCTCCTCCACCACCTCCACCTCCACCCCCACCACCACCTCCTCTACCAGGGCCAACTGCGGAGCCTCCAGTTCCTCCACCTCCTCCTCCACCAGGAGCTCCTCCTCTTCCAGGAACTGCCTCACCCACAGTTATATTCAACTCAGGACTAGCAGGTAACACAGTCAGACTTTCTGATAAATTCATTTTACTGAAGGACACTATTGTAACATTAAACTTTTCTCCATCTTTTTTTACTAAGAAGGTTTTCCATTGTTGTTATTTTATGTAGTCAGTATAGATAGGATGCTAATAAAGTTTATTCTGGTGTAGAGATCTTGGTTCTATTAGTTGTCTGTGCAGTGCTTTTGGTGCTACTAAAATGAGAAACTCATCATCTCCCCAAGCACCTTTCAGACACTTACTATTAGGCCATAGCCGCTGGCAATAATTGCATCCTAAAAGTCTAATGTGCCAATTGTACCCAAGTCAGTCAAAATTTGAAAACAGCGTGGCCATGCGGGGCTCTGCCCACATGACCGCATCATTCATTCACGGACGTCTGTGAATAAATTAACTGCAAGTCCCGACAACCTTAGTGGTTGTCAGTTTGTAGTTTTCAGTGAACTACCACAGCACTGTGGAGCCCTGTGGTAGTTCATTGAAGCTTCCTGTCAGAATATTTGCTTGCTTGAACATCCCATACGGCAAACAGATATTCTGACAGGCCTGCAGGAGACCTGCATGGCATCATCGATCTACTGATTGCTGGTGCAATGCTTTCCAGGCTCCTTTTTTTTGCCTACAAAAATTCTGCATTTATTATTTTTGTCTAAAAGGTGAACTTATCCTTTTATCTCCAAATATGGAAAGGTTTCTTCACAGTAAGAGCTGTGAAAATGTGGAATAGACTCCCTCAAAAGTTGGTTTTGGCCATCTCAGTAGATTGCTTGCTTGCTTGATTCTTTCCTAGATACACAGAATATAACTGGATAGTAACATTTATTGGTAAAGTTGATCCAGGGAATATCAGATTGCCTGTCGGAGGATAAGGAAGGACTTTTTTCCCCTGCAGGAGCAAATTGAGTCATGCTTTGCTGGGGTTTTTTTTTTTGCCTTCCTCTGGATCAACTGTGGGTATAGGATTATAACTTTTTTTTTAATGGTTGAACTAGATGCCCTTTTTTTTTTTTTTCAAAATAACTATGTAACAATCAGCCTGCCCATACATAGATGAAATCTCAGCCTGTCCGTGCTGAACCGGTCGAAAATCGAACCATCTATGGCCTGCCTAACTTTTAAAATAATTATTAAAATTATAACTGAAGGCTAAACATGTTTCTTTAAATATAGTGGAGATGTATTAGAGCACCTTCCAGGTTATCATTGCTGTCTGTGTCCCCATTAGGAAGATTCACCCTCCTTTTTTCCTGGTGGTTGTTGTTACGGAAATTGAAAGTAAATCCAACATTTTTTGTGGTCACTGGAACAAAAATAGAGGGGAAATCATCCAGTGGGGACACAAGGTCTGCTGACCCTGATGAGTACCAAGGATTTCCCTCACTTTGCATGGATTTCCTCTCACTTCCTATTGTGAAGGTTGGAACATTACATGAAGGAAAATCTCCCCAATGGAACATAGATAGCAAAAACCTGGAAGGGTTATAACCTTCAGTTACTCTATTCATAATGAGCAAAAAGTTTTGCCTTCAGTTCGACTTTTAACCACCCCCTCACAGCCCCAACACATATAGCTGAATTCCAGGCAGACATTTAAAAACACAATAGAAAGAAGATCGACTCATTTGAGTTTTGGTGCTGGAGAATAATTTTATGTGTACTGTGGACAGCCCATAGAACTAATAGATCGATTTTGGAAGAGATCAAATTGGCTATGTCACTAGAAGCCCCAATGATGAAGTTGCTACTGTCATACTTTGGTCAAACTGTTAGAAAGGAGAGATCACTGGAGAAGGAAATAATGTTTGGGAAGATCGAAGAAACCGGGCGAAGAGGGAGACCAACTACTAGGTGGATGGACATACTGACTACAGCTCTGGGGATGACACTGGAGGATCTCGCCAGACTAGCAAAAAGCCAACTTCTTTTTAGAACTCTTATTCATCAAGTCACTAGGACCTGGACCCGAGTTGATGGCACTTAATAATAATAATAAAACTAATGTAAGTACTTGAAAACGTGCCAGTCTCATGTAATGTAACTGTCAGAGGCTGGGCCAGCAAGGGAAGCCAATCGGGTTTTCTGCATGGACATGTGCTGACATGGGACAAGCGGATTTGAGAGAGTAGCGTAAGCAGAGCTCTTCAGTCTACCTATGCATCTTCATTGTCCAAGTACAGGCTGGGGAGGTTCATTACTTAAAGTGATTCTAAAGGCTCAAGGTTTTTTTACCTTCATGTATTTTATGCATGAAGGTAAAAAACCTTTTGTGTGCAGTGGCTCCCTCAGGCTTCCCTCAAACCTTAGCTGAACCCCTTCCATCGAGCAACGTACTCGACAGCCTCTGCTGTTTTTGGACTCTTCCTCCTCATTGGCTGAGACAACAGTGGAAGCTGTCACTCACAGCCAGTGAGCCAATGAGGAGAGAGCAGGGGGTGGGCCAAGCCACAGATCTATGTGTCTTATGGACACATAAACCAACTGCTCGGGGATGAGCACACAGTGGTGCCACCAGGGCAAACATCTTTCCCTGTGGGCACTGTTCAAGGGGGAGGAGCCAGAAGTGCTGGCGGGAACCCAAAAAGAAGAGGACCTGGGCTGCTCTGTGCAAAACCACTGCACAGAGCAGATAAGTATAGACATAGGTGTTGATTTAATAAAGGCATATTAACTGAGCACTCTGCAAGTGCAGTTGCTTAGTAAATGAGCAGAAGCTGTGCTGAATTCCATCATCCAATCATGTGCATGCAAAAATGCTTTTTTATTTTCCTTGTATGTGATTGGGTATTCTTGGCAAAAGGAAGCTTTACCTCATTTACTAAGCTCTGGAGCAACTGCCCTTGCAGAGTACAATTGCACTTTGCAAAGTGCACAGTCTGTTTGCCTTTAGTAAATCAACCCCTGAGTTGTTATTAAAAAAAAAAAAAGGAAACTTTAGTGTCACTTTAACTGAAGTTTCGAAAAGTCAGGTCACTGCTTGGAGTTCAGCTGTACCTTATCCTTGCCTTATCAGCTGCCATAATCTATATAGTTTTGCGCACAATAATACCACAGCAGACCCCTTGCAGCAACAGCATTTGCTTTAAGGACTTTAAAATCGTATACATTTATGATGCCTATAAATGGACTGATAAAAAGATTCCTAGCATCACTTGTAATATTTGCACCATTTGGAGATGCTTTTTATTGTACAGGGAGATATTCCTCGTTGTTAGAAATTCAGTCTATGAGAACCATCATTCTTTAGTGCAGAACAGTGAAGGGAAAAGTACCATATACGTACCAGCGTCACTGTTAGGAGGGAGCTTTAGTGGGTTCTGGAGCTTTGTGGACCGTCTCAAGGAGATATCAGTTGTGCTGACCCATGCCTACAAGATTTGTACCTGAAAGTCTAATAGAGAGCTAAAGCTTGTTTATTCCTGCAGCTGTTACTATTAATATTGACTAATGTACAGATCAAGCAGCACACATCTTCCTTTGTGCATTAGTGAACATCATTTTTTCCATGTAGTGAGGTTTTTTTGTGGGCTGATCAGTTTAGCTCCAAGCCTCGCAGGAAATATACGGCTGTGAGTCAGCTTATTTGTATCATCAAGGGATACGAGCGGACATATAGCCTCGTACTGGTGCAGCTTGCTTTCATAAATATGGATAGGAGGCATTAGACTTACCAATTGTAATGAAATGTAGGAAGCAAAAATCCCCAATTTCATTTTTGCTGTTTAAACCTGAACTCCAGGCAGTTGCAGTATAAAAATCCTAATTAACGCAGTTAATGTGTTCATGAAAAAAATAATTTAAATGCGACTAGTGTGAGTATTTGAAACTAATATTCATAATCAGTTCCTGTAATGTTCAGCAAAGAAACCGGGAGAAAGAGGGGCAGCACTTGGAGCCAATCAGGCTCTGCAGCAATGCACAAGGAATATACTGAGAGGAGGCGAGAAGGATGTCCTCTTCAGTATGCTTTTTCTCCTTAATTGTCCAATCAGCAAGATGAGGGTATGTCTGTGTCCCGCTATAGTGTTCTAGCTGTAGTGGAGGTCATAGACCAGGCTATGCTGTATGGAAGAAGTGTTACAAATCCTTTGGCATTATGCAATATGTGAGTTGTATATTGTATGAGGAAGGGACATACAGATCCTGAAAGCTTGCCTGTTTACGTTGGCTGTAATTTTTAAATCCCATTGAATTAAAATGAAAATAAACATTAGCTTCTTATTGTTTTTAGATATGCTAAGCAGCAGATCACCTCTTACACTAACATTAATCATAATATTAGTGTTTGGTAATGTATTAAAAACATGTTTTCTGTGTAAAGTTTGTAATTAGGTATGTGTATGATTGCATATTTGCTCATTACAATACATATGCAGGCTTTTCTTCTTGCTAAAGCTGGCCATACATGGATCAAAAGTCGATCGGAAGAACCGGACAAATTTTGATTCATGTATGGGCAGCCTGGTTATACACTAGTCGATCTATCAATTGACTTGTGTACAACCTGGCGGTTGGCTTTTTTCCGAACAATTAGTGCCACTGGCTATAGTGAGCAACACATTGTGTTCTGCTGGTAGGGAAAGCTCCCCACTGGCAGGACACAGTAGCACTCAGGGAGGGATTCCCCATCAACCCTGACTGTGTTGATGGGGGAATCGAGCAATTGCATAATCTATGGCCTGCCTAAGATCAGTATTTGTAGGGACCATGTTTTGCTATGCTTCAAAGCGGAGTTCTGGTCCCCCCCAAAAATTAAAACTCAGCAGCTACAAATACTGCTTAATATTAGGTCACTTACCTGTTCAGGGATCCAGCGGTGTCCTCACCCCGAGCCGATTCTTCAATCGGCTGTCAGATGCTGATGCTGCTTCACCGCTGGTTTCCTGTTGCGCATGTTTGAAGTGCACTGCTCTTTATGAATGGGCCGCAGTCCTCTGGCCAAACTTCCTGCTCAGTTCGGCGTTGCAAACTGAGCCAGAAGTGGGAGCGGGTACCTGTTAAAACTTAGTACCCGCTCCCCCCGAAAGGTACCTAATGTGGCAGCAGAGTGGAGGAGGAGGAAGAAAAGCGGAGCTTCCACTTTTGGGTGGAACTCCGCTTTAAGCTACTCAAGAGAGTTCTAGGTACTGCTTTTTAAGGGCACTAGACATATACAATAGGAAAAATCACATAGACATGTATGAGGGAAAGAATAGCATTACATACGTAGATTTACTGTATATGAGACTTGAGAGTTGTCATGAGCTTTATTGATCACTGATCTGGAAAACTTTCCTTCTCGTTTTATTCTGAATGCTATAAATCCAGCACAGTAAAAGGCAGGATTGTTCTTTTTTGACATTATTAGCAGTGTAAGCTATACCAGAGTCCATTATGTGTAAGTTACATTACATGAAAAGATTAGTGCATGTTAATGTCTTAATTTTTGCTTCAGATGCAGTAAATGTTTATTTAAAAAGCAATCCTAGCAAAAAAGACAAAATGACGTGAAAATAAATGTGGAGTAAGTAAGCTATAGATGATTCACTTCAGAAAATTGCTCGATTTCTCCATCAACACAGTCAGTGTTGATAGGGGAATGACTCCTGCAGTGCTATTGTGTTCTCCCAGCATGGAGCCTTCCCTGCCAGCAGAACACAATGATTACTGTAATTGCATGCAAAAATTCCAACAGGCTAGTTGTACTGAAGTCAATCAGTGGATCAACTTCAGTAAAACCACCTTGGCCATATATGGATTGAATCTCAGCTGGTTCAGCAGGGAACAGGTTGATAAAGAAGCAGGATTTTGGGGTACACAGCGGTGACAACGGGAAGCCTTTGGCTCTTGGACTCAAGGCCTTGCAGCAGCTCCAGCCATCTCTGTCAGCAGTATAATTTCCACTCCAGCCTATGCTTTCTCCAGCCAGTGGCCAAGGCGGAGATCTGGGATAACTCATACATTAATTCTGGACTTATCCTCCAAGCCACCTGACAAGCTTCCAAACCCCACAGTTGTTTGAGTGCAAATTTTGTTGTTTTTTTTTGTCCATTAAAGTGGTGCTAAAGTAATTTTTTATACTTTTACTTAGAATAAAGCTTACCTCTTGGTAAAATGATATCTCCTAAATATGCACCGTTTAGAAGATATTATAGTGAGTGGCAGTTGGTGACATCACCAGCGTATGCACTCTAAATGAACGGCATACTCGTGCCATTCCTTTAGAACTGTCTACCATGGCCATAGCTCTTGCATTCATGTGCGGGAGTGACGTCATCAAGGCTTAAGCCAGTCAAGTAGGAAAATGAAGATGGAAGCCTCTGCAGCAGTGACAGCGCATCGCTGGAGGGCTTCGTTCTTAGGTAAGACTTTCATAATATGCTGGTTTTTGTTGTTGATTGGTTTGTTTTTTTTAGATTTACTACCACTTTAAATGTCCTTATGCATGCTACACTATGGGGTGTGCGCTCCTCTCTCTCCTTTCCTAATCCTCTGATAAGGTGATTACTTTCTAATTTCCAGTTGACAAATGCCCATTGGAAGTGTTGAGGTTCACCAGGGCAGAGTTGCCCAAGGGAAACCTGTCCTGCATTGGGATCTTTTGCTCCTTGATAAATATTCCCCTAAATATAATTACTTTCCAAGAAAGGACATAACGTGTGGCCTAAAACAGATCTGAGGAAGTGTTATATTGCAATGATGGGAACAGGAAATACTGTGCAGTATAGATTTCTCCTGTATAAAATGACTCCATTTTATTACCCTTTACATACGGTGATGCAGTATGTATGGGAAATAAGTCAGAACATTTCTGACCTCTGTGATCACTGTAACATGTCTGGTTAACCTCCAAGTGCCTAGAAGTATAATGCTAGCTCCTATTTAGCACAGTATCTGATAGTGTGGACAACCAGAAAGTATCTGGTGATATTTTTTGTGATTTTTGTTTAGCACTACCAAATAAATTATAGTGGACCCAAAATAAAATAAAAAATGAATATCTGCAATGTATAGGGAACACCTTAGAATGGTAATTGTGCTTAGGCAGTAACCTGGAAAATCTACCCCTTTTCTTGACTCTTTCATGAAACATCTACCTGTCTTAGGGTGGCCTGTACTGGAGAAACGTTGTTACCAAAGAATAGACATTTTTTAGGACTACAGAACACTCCCCCTCCCATCATCTGCTTACATTATGGGGGAGGTGTTGTGTAGTCCACAGTGATAGCTGGGAACAGTAACTGATAAGATTGCAGCAGAGGCAGAAAGCACAGGAAGTTAATGGCTCACAAGATTTCTGACAAGATAAACTGGTATTGGTTTCCCTTTTTGAACAAGTATTTCAGAACGCCTAATTAAATAATTAACAGACCAAAAGGTAGCAAACAGAGGATGTTATTTGTTAGGGCTTACAGTATATACATTTAAAGGTTCAATTATACTATATACAAGGCAGAAGGCATATATCCAGGGTGTTCCTACCATGGGAAAAGTTGAGTCCGTTTCCTCATAAGGCACTCAAGGAGGGGCAGCACTGAGGTCAGAGTGTCCACATAGACGATCCAGTTGCAGAACTTATCAGTACCGCTGAATCTGGTAAAATGACAGGCTCAGCGTTACTGAGCCTTCCTACCCAGCCACTCTCCTGGGGGTGGATCAGGGTGGGTGAGCATGGGGGTTTCAAAAACGGCATCCAACACAGTCCTGCATATATCTTCACTACATTTGCAGTCTGCTTACTTGTTGTGCATTTCCAATGCCATTATCTCGCTGCAGTAAAATAAAGTGCAGTCACAAATGACATGAAGCATGCACATTGCTCCTGGTATCCAAAGACTACTTCCCCATTCAAAGCACAGTAAAGCTTACTTAAAGCAGGGTATACAGGCCAATTTTTTTTTTTTTTTGTAACCAGTTTGTTCTCTCCCACTGTAACCTCCCCACACACACACATCAGAATACACAGATCAGTGAAACTATCACTGCAAGCACTGATCGAATGTTGGTTTTCCAGCATGACTGTTCAACAGAAGAAGCTTCTGTTGAACAAACAGCGGTATACATATACTGACATCTGAATAATTCCCGCTGAACCGGCCAACTTTCAGTATGTGTATACCCAGCTTAAAAAAAAGGTGTTTATATGTCATCACTGCCATCACATATATTATTATTATACAAGATTTATATAGTGCCAACAGTTTGCTCAGCACTTTACAATATAATGGGAGACAATACAGCAACAATACAGTTCAATACAAGAGGGATAGGAGGGCCCTGCTCCTTGGAGCTTACATATATAAAAAAGGATATTTTTAAAATTGTGAAGGAAATAGCAGAACCTCTTGTTTTAATAAGTGGTTTAATGAAGTTATTTTTTTTTATATATCTTCAATCCCACATCATTATAACCTGCATGTTTGGTAATAACAAGTATTTGGCTAGGCAGACATATACTTCATTAGGAATGTACATTTTAATACCAGATCCAGTTTAAAAGAGTAGCAGATTTCAGTAACTTATAATTTGCCCGTTCTGATCATTTATCTTATCATTTTATCTCGAATTTACTTGTGTCCTGAGGTTTTTCATTTTGCCTGTTATACGCTGTAATGTGTAACACTAATTTCTCCTCTTGCTTTTGTGCTTCCTCTTAAGATGGACCGATCAAGCTGTTCTGTAGGTTTTTCCATTGTTCTTTTAGAAACTGTCCATTGCATTATTGTTTATTTTTAAGCAAGAAGTATATACATGACAACAGTCCCGAGTAAATGTTAAGGACAGTTTTTAACCTTTCTCAAGCTGTCCATATAACAACCAAATCTGCCACTTAGCATATGCAAAATTACCAAATTTTGGTCTAAAACCTGTCCCTTCAAAAAAAAAAAACCCCAAAACAGGACTGTCACAGCACATGCACATCAGGGACTGCTGTCAAGTTTATAAACAAACTGTTGTCTGTTTATGGAAAGTACTTTGCATTATGGACATTTTTATATCCTTGTGAAAACCTGGGGTTTATTATCTGTTTAATACACTGCCAAAAGTCACTATCACTTTTCTTTGTGATCCTTGGTTGCACAAACGCACGTGTTTATTGTATCATTTGTGCATGTTCAATGTTTGTTTATTTTGTGATTCAGTTTGAAGATGAAAGTATATCCCTGTTTACTGTTTTTCATGCTCAGCTGTGAAAATTAAGAAGCCCATCAAGACAAAGTTCAGGATGCCAGTATTCAACTGGGTGGCTCTAAAACCCAACCAGATCAATGGCACAGTCTTCAATGAAATTGACGATGAAAGGATACTGGAGGTATGAATGGCAGATGTGTGTGAAAAAAAAGGGACGTACTATATCACCTCTGAGAAAACGGGTAATAGCCCGAGCCCAGTCTTTTTTAGATTGTGGCCATTCATAGGCCTCATGCATGCTGGAAGATTTTTTTTGCTGCTCCTAGGCGTGTCAGGCATTTTATTTTTTTCTGCCTCTAAATGCCCCTGCATGTTAGCCTAGGTGTCCATGCACACATAGGAATTTAGAGGCAGGGGCGCTTAAAGGCGAGGAAAAAGAAAAAACACTGTTAGCGTGTCCAGGAACAGCAGCGTTTTTGGAAAAAAAAAATGCTTGGCACATGTAAATGCACGTTAATGCTAGACATGTTTAGCTCTTAAGCTTTGCAATGGCCAGAATAAATTATTATTCTGGCCACTGAAATGAATTCACACCCAAACACTTGATGTGGCTACACTAGCCTAAATGCGTTACATGCATTTACAAGTATTTTTTTTCTGACAAAATGTTGCTGCCAGGAGGAAAGCTGTCCAGGAGAGATAGCAACATTTCCAGTGTGCATGAGGCCTTAGATTTCAGTCATCTCAAGTTTCCCAAGTCTATGTGAAGCCACTGCTTAGCTAACAACATATAAGGGCTGGTTCACACCACAAAAACGCACTCCATATTATTATAATTATTATACAGGATTTATATGGCGCCAACAGTTGGGTCAGCACTTTACAATATAAAGGGAGACAACACAGCAACGATACAGTTCAATACAAGAGGGTTAGGAGGACCCTGCTCCTTGGAGTTTACAATCTAAAAGGGAGGGGCTGGTGGTACAAAAGGTAATAACTGTGGGGGTTGAACTGATAGGAGAAATAGAAGATTTGGTTATTAGCTGAAGGCAGGATAGGCTTCCCTAAAGAGATAGATTTTCAGAGATCGCCTGAAAGTGGGCAGAGTAGGTGATAGTCTAATAGATTGGGGTAGAGCGTTCCAGAGGATGGGGGAAGCTCTGGAGATGTCCTGGAGACAAGCATGGAAGAAGGAGACAAGGGTGCTAGAGAGCAGGAGGTTGTGGGAGGGTGGAGAGGACGGTTTGGGTGATATTTGCAGACAAGATTGGTGATGTAATTTGGGGCAGAGTTATAAATGGCTTTATATATTGTTAATGTTTTGAATTTTATTCATTGTGCAGTGGTAAGCCAGTGGAGGGATTGGCAGAGAGGGATGGCAGATATGGAACGGTTGGTAAGGTGGATGAGTCTGGCAGCAGCATTCATGATAGATGAAGATCGGTTTTGTTGTGTTTCTGCATGCACATTTTTAACGCGTTTTTGTTGCTTTTTTGTGTTTACGGATGCATTCTTTCTCCTTTGTTTCTCACAGTACTGGGGTCCAGTGCATTTCTGATGCGTTTTACTGCTTTCCAGTACAGTCCAGTGTAGGAAAAATGCAGCATGTTCTACTTTTCTTTTATGGAAATGGAACACCCTGGAACTGACCGCAGTGGACTACATGTGGTGTGAACTGGCCCTAAAGTCTAATTGCTGGTCTGTGAGTTCCTTATATCAGTATGATTCTTTCCCAGAACATCTTTTGTTGCCAGGACAAAGGGATTCCAGAAACGAAATGTGCAAATCTAGTCTTGTTGACCCAGGAATGGGGAAAGCAGTAGAAATTGTTTCAAATTACCTAATCCATCTTCTGTCTTGCTACAACATTTTTCCTTATAGTTAGAAAAACAACATACGGTAGTATAAATTGTAATTATAATGTATCCATCATTTCTTTTTGTAGGATTTAAACGTTGATGAATTTGAGGAAATTTTTAAGACAAAGGCCCAGGGCCCGTCTGTTGACATCACCTCCAGCAAGCAGAAAGTGGCGCCTAAAGGTTCCAACAAGGTGACATTGTTAGACGCCAACAGAGCCAAGAACCTGGCAATAACCTTGAGGAAAGCAGGCAAGACAGCAGAGGAAATTTGCCGAGCCATTCAGCAGTAAGTCATGAAGTTCTGGGAATACAGATACTGCAGATTAGGAGATTACTGCAGATCTTGTTATGTAATTGACTCAGCACAGTGTTTTTCCAGGTTCTGATGACCTGTCCCCTGAGCATATGAGTGTTATTTGTGTAAAGGTGCTCCTTACATCACGATTTCCAGCACTGGAATGACCAGAGACTTATTATAGATTTATTAAAGGAGAAGAAATAAATAAGTAAAAGTTTCAAATTTTACAAATACTCATTAAAGAGACCAAATCACTAAACTAGTCACTCAAGTGACACTCTATAGTATTTCCCTTCACTCCTCCCCTGGCAGCTACATAAAAGAATATCCAGGGAGGTGAAGAGAGGGGTAGAGGACCTGGGCCAGCACAGAGAGTAATTAGACACTTCCAAAAGAGGAAGGGGCTATAATGTGCAAGGAGGGAGAGGGATGGGCTAGGGAATGGTAAATGTTCTAGCAGTGTAGTTGAAGATTTGGTGTAGCAGTGGCAACGTTATCATCATGTGGCCTTTCCCTTGGTTATCAAAAAGGAAGAGATTCTGGATCCTACTGATAAGACATTTCCAGATCTTTCTAGACACGGTGGGGGGTTATTAATTACAACTGCATGGTGCAAAATCTGGTGCAGCTCTGCATAGAAACCAATCAGCTTCCAGGTTTTATTGTCAAAGCTTAAATGAACAAGCTGAAGATTGAAGCTGATTGGCTACCATGCACAGCTGCACCAGATTCTGAGTGCACAAATTTTAGTAAATCTCCCCTGTCTCTTCTGCAGAGATCTTTGCCACTATATGCTGTTAGGTGTCTGGGTTCTTAATGTTTCACAGCAACGGTGAATAAATGTATTGGAACAGAGTTGGGAGGATAGTGGAAATTTTTAATGAATCACTTACAAATCTTTCATAAAAAATATATACATGCCATTATTGTAAATTTAGTCTGAGCACAAGAACAGCCATTTTGTTTCCCTGAAAATTATGATTATTATTACTTGCGTTATTTAAAGGGCAAAAAAAAAAACCCCATATGTGACAAAAGTCATATTGTAATCAAATATTATTAAAAACTACAGTTCCTTTTCAATTTGCACCACTGTCATTTTTTTGTAAAATGCAATGCAATATGGCAACCTGGAGGCGTTCTGTACACAAATGGTGTACAGAACTCCCCCAGAACAGTCATTTCCTGCGTGTGTGATTGGCTCACTGATTTTCCCAGAGTTGCACATATGCAAATAAATGTCATATTTTGGGCTTCCTCTGCAACTAAAACATCCTTTTGGTGAGATACTCCCAATGGTAAATCATATCTAAAAGTAGAAAAAGCAGTAGCTGATTGATAGTTATAATATAGTTCTAAACAGGGGTGGACTGACAACTCATGGGGCCCCCGGGTAATTGGGGATCATGGGGCCCCTGTGTCCTTGCCCAAACTCCAAAAAGCTTATGAAAAAAGTACCAGGGGCATCTCATGGGGCCCCCTACTGCAGTGCCCGAGTTTCCAAATGGTCAGTCCGCCCCTGGTTATAAAATAGCTGCGTGATGAATATAAAATCATTCCCATTCCTATTCATTATGCACATGGACACGGACAAACAGCTATTTCTTCAAAATAACAAAATATTGGAATCTGCAACAAAGGTTGTTTACATCCTTGCAATGTACATAGATCACCCAGAGGGAAATGGATTTTTCCACAACAAAAGTGGAGTTGCCCTTTAAATTGTACTAATTATATTGTGCAGGGTATTTAGCTTCAAGTAATACAAATAGAAGAATTAAAATCACTTAGCAGACAAACAAATGGTGAGGGTCTCTCTCTCTCTCTGTTTACAGTCAAAAGGAAAATAGATTACAGGTTTCAGGGACAGAGAGTTCTGGCCTCCTTGGGGAAGAGATGTTTATGTCATTCATAATAAAAGATAACAGTCTCCATACAAAATATTTTTAACATTTCACTCCCTCCTCCTGCCCCCCTTGGAAAAGCAAAGCTCATATTTTTTTCACTAAGTGGCACAAACTTGTCTTCTTTGCTGCCAATGTCTTCAATTTTTCAGAGCCAAGATCCAAGGGGACGCCTTGCATCATTTCCTCTACATGCTGCAGGGTGCCTTCTTGGATCATGCATCATGTGCTTATTGGCAGGGAGTGGGAGGCTAATCAGCAGTGACTATGCTGAAAATTCTCCTCATCAGCAGACGCAGTGAAGTAGCCCTATATGGCCGCTGAAGGTGACAACACTGCATTGAATTCTATGCAAGCCTTGCAGCATTGTCACCTTCCAAAAGGAAGACAAGAAGGCTGACAGAATCACCAGGCACTTTTGAATAAAGGAAACCCTATTTGGTAAATGCAGTTTTTACACTTACAGGTATTTTATTTCTACGACTAAATGGGAAATTATTGCAATTGAGTATAACTGTGCTTTAATATATTAATGCAATCACTATCTCTATTCTCATTATTTTTCTTTATATCTTACTCATTTGTTGACTTCCCACTTAGGTTTGACCTGAAAACGCTTCCTGTGGACTTTGTGGAATGTTTGATGAGGTTCATGCCCACAGAGGCAGAGGTGAAGGTCTTACGGACTTATGAGCGGGAGAAAAAGCCCGTGGAGAACTTGTCAGATGAGGATCGCTTTATGATGCAGTTCAGCAAGATAGAGCGACTAATGCAAAAGATGACCATCATGGCATTTATTGGAAACTTCTCTGAAAGCATCCAGATGCTAACACCGGTATAGAGTCAGGTTTTTCTAACCTTGAATCATTGAAGTCCTGACTATATCTAGTATCCTACTGTTTTAAAATAAGGTCATATAGTCACTGCTCCCCATTGTCCTGCATCAGTTTTTATGAGTTATCAATTTAGTTATCACATTTTGCATTTAAAAATTATATTTTTGACTGAATTGCCATTTTGTTTTGTTTATCTTAGCAACTTCATGCAATAATAGCTGCCTCAGTCTCCATTAAGTCTTCTCAGAAGCTAAAGAAAATACTAGAGGTGTGTAAGACATATGACCAGTAACATTATGTGTCAACCTACTTTGAGCTGAGCAGAAATATGACAAATAGTTTCCTTTTTTTGCAGATTATCTTGGCCCTTGGGAATTACATGAACAGCAGTAAACGTGGAGCCGTGTATGGGTTTAAACTTCAAAGCTTAGATTTGGTAAGTAGGTAGGCCGATTATACATTAGCATCGGTGTAACTAGCAAGAGGGTAAAGACTATAAGTGATCTTAAAGTGGTTGTAAACTTCAAAATGAAAAATGAACAGAGCGTTTAACTCTTTAGTGTGTATTAGCCTAAATCAAAAGCACCTAGGTTGATTTATGTCTGCACTGTCATTCCTCTTGAGTTTGCATGAATCACTTCTGACAGGTTATGCCAACACCACAGAATCTAGGGAAAGGTCATTGACAGCGTCAGCCATGCTTGTTTCCCTATGAAACTGTGTAGAGGGGGTGTGTCCATTTCCTCCACCCAGAACTCAGATTACACTCACCTCCTTGCTCTATGCTGTGTAGTGTGTGATGTCACATCCCCACCCTCTGCCTGCTGGAGCTGAGAATTAGCCTTTGATCTGTGTGTTTGAGAAATCTGTAGATGAGCGGGGACTGCAGATAAAAAGGTACAAATTTGTTTCATCTCTGTGTATCACCTGAGGCTTGTCACTTTAGTGGGTATGTGTTTGGGTTTAAAAACCACTTTAAAGATGACTAAAACTGTGAAAGCTGTGCTTTAAAATATCGCTGAGGTGGTAGTAATATAAAAAGCCCACTAGGGGGAGTACCTTTATTGGAATAAGCAATGGGACATAACACACTTAAGCCTGTGGCTTGGCGGAAGTGCCTGGGTCAGGTGGATGGCCTGTCCGCACTGGGATGATGTACAGTGGTGATGAATGGATCATCCCCGAGCGGACGGGCCGTCCACCTGACCCAGGCACTTCCGCCAAGCCACAGGCTTAAGTGTGTTATGTCCCATTGCTTATTCCAATAAAGGTACTCCCCCTAGTGAGGTTTTTATATTACTACCACCGGAGCGCTGTTTTTTCTGTGGAGCTTCTGGATTAATCTGTCTGGTAACAGCAGCAGTGGCAACTCTCCTGGGTAATGCACCATTTACTGTGATCCTTACAGTACTGGGCCTCCTCTTGCGCTTCAGAATTTTGGATTTACTGTGCTTTAAAATATGCAGATAAAGGGCAAAGGAATAGTCATTTGCATTACCTGTGGTCTCCCTGTAGCCAATGTTTCCCCATGACTGTTTTGATAGAAGCTGGAAATTGCTTCCTCATGTCACTGCTGCTCCCCTGATAACTGGTGATCAGATAACTGATAAAAAAGTAATTAAGCAGCAGCGGGGGATTGGGGGGTGCAGAAAACACAGCTGCAAATAATTAATGAGGCCGAAACAGGTAGATCATTGCACTGCAGGTCCTCAGATACTTCTTTCTTTGCAGTAAAGAGAACAGTGAGGAGCGTAGTAGGGGCTTCAACAAATTTCACTCCAATATACTTGTCGGTCCTGACATAAAGGTTCCTGATCAGGAATATCCTATTGTGGGGTGACAGTGCTGCCTCCCTGTATCAGTTTTTCTCCTGCACTGCTAACCTGTACATGCACCCCTAAAGGGAGCAAAACACATTTCTACTGGTGCACACTGGTTAGGCATAGTTCACAGTTTTCACTATCAGGAAGTCAGTCCAGAGCAATTACTGGCAATCAATGCCTGGAATGAGTTCATGTAGAAAGAAAGTGGCTGGACGAGGCTTGAGTACATTAGCAGAACTGAGATGCAAAACAGAATGGAAAAGGGTGAAAAGTGTTTTATGAAAAAAAAAATGGCATTTGTTTACAAACTATAAGATAGTTCATATCTACTTAAAAATATTTGTGTTTAAAATGTTTTAGATGCATTGTAATCATATCTGTTTTATTTTGTACAGCTTCTGGACACCAAGTCAACGGACAGAAAACAGACATTGTTGCACTATATATCTAATGTTGTACGGGATAAGTACTCGCAAGTCGCTCTGTTCTACAATGAGCTCCACTATGTGGAGAAAGCTGCCGCAGGTACGATTATTATAGGGTTATTGTCCATGGCTGGTTCTCATTAAAGTTTTGTCACTCCTAAAATGCCCATAAATGGGAAAAATGAGTGTTCATTGCAGAACAATTGGGTGCTTCAATGTGTGTTATAAATAAGTTTTTGTTTTGTTATATTCAAACATGCTGATGTGTGATTTATTATTTTGTGTGCACTTTTTCATCCAGTGGTAAATTACAGTCATTTGAAATGTGACAGCAAGGGGTTGTCTGGTACTACTGGGAAGGGCAGAAATGTGACAACATAGGGTTGTCTGGTACTGCTGGGAAGGGTAGAAATGTAACACCGTAGGGTTGTCTGATACTGCTGGGAAGGGTAGAAATATGACAACATAGGGTTATTATGGTTTGGATCATTTTTTTAGTTTGTAATATTTATTTTTTTTAATAAGTTTGTAAACATCTTTTCCATTTATCTACATGTAGTGAGACCAGCAGTTTTAAATGTCCCTGAGGTCTTTCCCCAAATTTGCCCTGCAGCCAGGCATACAGTCACTCTTTGGCTCATTGAACAGTATAGGGAAGTTTTTTTTGGTGTTTTTATTTTTGGGTAACTTGGATAGGGATGGGGATGCTGGAATACTCCAAAAAGAACTAGGTACAAGTTGAGAACTCTAAACTTCTTTCAGTATAACTGCAAGCATAGTCCTTGTAAAAGCAGGGCAGTGGACTTGGCTTTGTAGAAGCAGTTAAAGGCACAAAAGCTTACTTCTTTAAGCAACTTGAGCAGAGTCCCTTCACAAAGAACTAGATGGATTGAGCCCCTCAGGACACCAGCCTGTATCCCCTTTGCACACACAGCTGGCTTTCTAGCACCAGATGGGTAGTGCCAGCCCACAGTCTCTAGGATCTGTCACACCGTCTGTACTCACTAATGTCTTTTGGTGATGGTTGCCGCTGGCCAAAATTCATTTTTAATGGCACCCCAATATGCTAAGGCACTCAGCATGCTACAAAGCATGGTGGCACCATAATGCATTGCATTAAAAATGTGGTGATATGTCTGATTTGTGGGACATTTTGGTGCTCTGGCAGCCCGTTGATTTCAATTAGCTACCAAAATGCAACACTCATTAACGTAGAGTAACACATGTTAATACACTGCACAAATTGTAAATGGGCACTCACATTTGTGTGTAAATTTCATCTTGACTATTGGGGTCTGTAAACAAATAGTTTTTCAGCAAGGCCCGTAATTGATAAGTAAAAACTTTTTTAAAAAGTCTGATTGATGCTGCATCTGCTTGCTGGCTATTAATAAAAGTGTCTTATGCAATGTTATACTCGTTTGACTATAGAGAAAAAAGAATATATATTTCTTTAAAATTTCACCCCCCGCCCACCAAAAAAAAAAAAAAACGACATAAACTAAATTTTTTTCTAATGGTAAGTCTTTAAAGGAGAAGTACAGCCAAACCTCGTTTGGCTGTAGTTCTCCTGTGGATCACAGGAGTGCAGTTCGTTCTGCACTCATGTGAGCCATTTTCAGCTAAGAGCGGGTTAATGTTCGCTGTTGGCTGACGTCACTCAGCCGGTCCAGTCTGGGGAAAGATCGTGACCATATGGTTGGGATCCACACAGAAGCCTGGACCAGCACCTGGCTCAGCCTCTCCGCTGAGAGCCTGAGCCAGCCACTTCCGCCCCCCTGCACAGTCTGGGGGGGGCAGAGCAGAGAACAGTGACTCACAGTCACTGCTCTCTATTCAGAGTGGCTGAGAGAACTGAGCGATCAACAGCCTTTGATCACTCACTTCTCAGCCTTAGAGCTAGCAGGGGACAGCTAAGTACGATTTAAAAGAAAACAAAACATACTTCTCTTTTGAAAAACATATATTTTATATGATTGTCTGTTCACTATTATAAAGAAAAAATAAATTAATAACCTGCACAACCCCATGTACATACTTTGACTTAGATTTTTACATTTCAACTATTTGAAAAGTGTCAATGATGAATGAAATAATCAAAGTTATATCAAAGTGACCTCAGTAACTGTCCCAAAGACCCCCCAGACAGATAGTCCTTATTTCCACAATCCCTTGCTCCATATCCACAGCGAAAAAAGGTATTTTGCAGTTCTGCCTTGTAGCCGCTAGAGCTGTCACCCAGAACACCATCCAGACACCAGAAACCAGCAACCCCAACTACCATTCTTGAGTGGATTGTTGAACTAAACCTAATGATACGAATTGAGGAATTGATGGCACAACTATAGGACAGATATCATCAATTACCTGAGACTTCTCACCCCTGGATACTCTGTCACAGCCTTTCTCAACCTTTTCAAAGCAGAGGAACCCTTGAAGTAACTTTCCGATCTCAGGGAACCCCTCCTAAAAAATACTATATCTACAACTCCTGATACATTAGTGTGATGGTTAGTGGGAAGAATGTTCCTTACACTTGATGTCATTGGAGGAGTTACCCCCTTACAGATCGCTAAAAAGATCAGCGGTGTCAGTAGGAACCTATCTGAGAGGCAGAAATTGCTCATTGCTCAAGGAACCCATGGCAACCTCTAGAAGAACCCTTGGGTTCCATGGGACCCTGGTCGAGAAACCTTGCTCTATCCGTAGTCTTTCTGAACCAATGGCCTCTACCCAATATTCATGACCAACTGAGACTTCTACAATACTCCATTTCACGATGAGTGTCCCCATTTGCACCTCTTTTTTCCCTTATCTTGTCTTTTAAATTTTCTTTTTTTTTTCCACATTTTTTCCCTTCACTATCTCTTTGTATCAACGTGGCCCATATACAGTTTGTTGGGATAAACTTTTTTTGCTTCTTGTTTATATCTACTAACTCTAATGTATTATGCTGAAGTATTTTCACTTATGACACAATCATTGTACTCACACCAGCGCCCTATTACCTAAATGTGGACATCTTATTCTGTGACTTCTCTACCACTATTGTGTTATCTTATACTGAAGCTTTAAAAAACATTTATTATTCAAACAATCAAAGTCAAATAAAAAAACACAAAAATAAAAATAGAAAAAAACAAATAATTCACCAAAGTCTTTGTAGAGTGGAATAAAATTGTTTTAAAGCTGACGTCCAGGCAGGTATTACATACATAAATTGGTGCAGCTATATGTTTAATGCAAGCAGTGTACCCAAATGTGTCCTGATATAATCCTCTCCCAATCCCTGAACAGCAGAGCTCAGGCTGGGAAAGAGGGAAGGGGAGCAGTACTAGGAGCCAACTATGTATTATTATTATTATCATACAGGATTTATATAGCGCCAACAGTTTGCTCAGCGCTTTACAATATAACGGGAGACAATACAGCAACAATACAGTTCAATACAAGAGGGATAGGAGGGCCCTGCTCCTTGGAGCTTACAATCTAGGAGGGAGGGGACTAAACTGCATATAAATGTACAAGAAAGGAGCAAGCTGAGAGAAGGAGAGAGCAGAGGGATGAACTCATTGCTCCTTCGGTGTCCAATCAGCAGGCAGAGAATGAAGAGTTGACACCACTGTGTTGCTTAACTGTAACAGAATTAGTGATGTTATCCTCCCAGCAATGCTCTGTGATGGGGTTATTTACTGTATATCTCAGCACTGAATGGACAGAGATTTGTCAACAGATTATAGGTGCTTCCTCAATGTTGTATCATTTCAGTTTTTTTGCTGGAGTTCAGCTTTTTTATTCATAAATCCTGTGCTAATAGCTGATCTGTTTAAATTATTTTCCTCTGTTTAAGTGAGCATGTACATTATAGCACAAAGTTTTACATGTCATCTAATAGTCTGACTGGCCATCTGGTCTTCATGTTCTAATCCTTGCACACATATACAAATACCTGTGCAAAATAATCTGAACTGAATGGGGTGGTTTGTGCCTGTGGTATGGATTCCCCATGTCCTCACACCATTTTTTACTTGCACTGGGCTTTTATTTTCATATAGTCTTTCAATGCAACGTGAGCTCCTTCACATGGCCATGATAGGTATTGCATTTATATTCCTATGTTGCACAAATTCCCAGTCAACTCTGGGTGTTGTTTTGCAGTCTCTCTTGAAAATGTCCTTTTGGATGTGAAAGAACTTCAGCGAGGGATGGATCTGACAAAACGAGAGTACACCATGCACGATCACAATATAATGCTCAAAGAATTTATACAGAACAATGAAGGGAGGCTGAAGAAGTTGCAGGATGATGCCAAAATCTCTCAAGTAAGTCAGTACCAAATGCCAAGATAATTGATGTTCTCATCTAGTGACTGGCTCTCAAAGCTGCCTAAATCCCAGATCTTTTATTTTTTTTAAATGACCTGATGCCTTTGGCTGAATTAGCTAGAACATATATACTGTAATCTGCACGCAAGGGAAGATACATTTTGCTTAGCTGTTAAAGGGTCATTCCACCCAAAATTGCATTTCAATTATCAGTGGAGTGTGATGGGGTGAATAACCTTTTGACTTCTTAGACTTGTTTTCAAATAATGGGATCTCCCACGTGCATAGTACCTCGATTGTTTAAATTTGTCATTCATTCTCCTAACCTATCTCATCTAATGGCAAGTGACAGATGAGGTTTCCCACACTGAGATTGCGCAGAGTAGGATTGGTTTACTAAAGGAGTAGAGTATGTCTACTTTGCAAAGGAGTTTTCAATTAGCTTAGTGAATAAGGGGAAGCTCTGCTGACATCAAGCATCCATTCATGTTCAAGCAAAAATCCTGTATTTTTTTTTTCATTTTCATTGCACATGATTGGGTATTTTTGCCAAAATGAATTTTTTATATATTCACTGAGCTGAGGAAAAATTGTCTTGCAAAGTGAAGATGTTCTACTCCTTAAGTAATTCAATGCTGGCATGTCTCCAATATTTCCAGTATCACAGGAGTGTGCAGTCCATCTAAGCACAAACTGTCACAGCAGCTAGTATCAATAGACATACAGTCAGAAGTCACGTCTGTGTGTGTGATGGGGAATAGACAGCAAAAATCCAGCTGAAAAGATGGCAGAAGAGAACCAAAGACCCAAAATCACACATGAAAAATATAATGAATCATTAATTTAAAGGAATAGAAGTTATACAAAGGGTATAAGTAAGTTCTTTTGACTTTGTAGTATTGTTTTTTTGCTGGTATTACCCATATAATTTTCTTCTCTTTCATGTCCTAAATCAGGGGTTTCCAAACTGCAGCCCATGTGGCTCTTTACTTTCCTTTTTCTGGTCCTTGGGGCACTATTCCTCCCACTGATATGAGGCACTATTCCCTCCACGGACACCAGTGATGTAGTACTGTTCCTCCCACTGACACCAGACATGGGGAACTGATTTTCCCACTGTCAAGTATGGGGCACTAGTCCTCCTACTGACCACCAATCTTAAGGTATTGTTTACTCCCGCCAGTTCCAGGGCATTTTTTTCTCTCACTGGCCACAGTCTGGCCCTTTTAAAGTCTAAAGGGCGGCAAACGGGCCCCTTGTTTTGAAAGTTTGGAGACCCCTATTCTAGATCACAAATGTTATTTTATTTACTCTACTCTGAAAATAAAAGGTGCTTCCCATGTCATCCAATCACATTTTCTGTTTCATTGTTCCATACTGTGTTTGCAAATGTAAAGCTTCTCAAGGATTTTTAGCACATGATTAACCTAAACAATATAATGTGATTAGGCTCTGCTTTAATGAAGATTTCCTTTTTGCAGGATGCCTTTGATGACGCAGTGAAATATTTTGGTGAAAATCCTAAAACCACTCCTCCATCTGTATTCTTCCCTGTTTTCGTCCGATTCGTGAAAGCCTACAAGGTCAGAAGACTTTCATTTTCTTACAGCGTCAACCAACATGAAGGGAATAAGAGCCAGCTCTTCTGTCAGCTTTTTCAGTCCTGATTCACATTTTATGTCTGTCATATCTGCTATGTATTCTTAAAGCAGAACTAAACCCACAGAAATATCCACCTAAACCTTCCAGAGATGCAGTGGTACATCCCTTGCTGGTAGCTGTCATCTTTTCCTCAGCTTCTTCCGGATATCGGGTTTTTGGCCCCTTGATTGGCTGGTGGGGAAATTATGTCATTTTGTGCATGTACACGGAAGTCACTCATTCCAGCACAGCCAGAGTGTGTCAGGAATGCATGCTGAGCTGCGCATGAACAGCTCAGTGTACAATGAATAGAAGACTGCAAGCAGGCAGATAACTGTTTGTTGTTGCAGAGGAGACATAGCTTGTCTCTTCTGCAATAAAGAGCTTACTGCTCACAGCTTTTTATCACTTTTATATAGTTCCACTTTAAGTTTGTCAATTACCTGTCTGTTCCCTCTATTCCCCCTTTCATGACCTTTACTTTTTTTTAGCTGTAGTGATGTGTACACAAATATAGAGCTCCTTTCTGTAGAGAATGACATTTTGCTGAAATTGACAGTCATGTACAGAGCACTTCAGAGCAGCCTCGGGAGAGATCCAGTGTAGGCAATGACATTGGAAGACTGTTTTTCAGTCCCATTCACATATCACTGGAACACTATACCATGCCATATAATAGTTTTGCTACCATAGTTATTTTTTGAAGAATCATGTGTGCATTAGTTGCTGATAGGTTTTGCATACAGCAGACCTGGGAGATATGAGATGTGGGAACTTTGATAAACCTTTCTGAAAATGGAACATCTGGCACAGTTACCCTGAGGGCTCATTCACATTTGTTGTTTGGGGGGGTAAAACACAGAGATTGAGCTGTGCCTTTACCACCGCCCAACCGCTACCCCTATTTAGCTGCAGATGCAGTATCCAGGGGTGTACACATGATGTGTTTGAGATTATTTGCTTCACAGTTGCAGCAGGAATCCTCTGTCACTTTTTGGAGATGCTACTGCCCGTCAAACATGATAAATTCAAGAGAATGGGGCCACTCTGCAAGTGCCCTGTAACCATGTGCAATGCATGCAGTTGCAGCTTGCTAGTGCAGGCTTCAAAGGGTTTAAACAGGTGGTGAGTAGCCAATGAACACCTCCTCACCACCTGTTAAATGTTCTATGAAGAGCAATCAACAACAGTTCTTCAGATATCAAATCACGTGTGAACGAGCCCTTATTGTGGTTATACTAATGAGTACTTTCCCAACCTGGAGCAATTATGTACAAAAAAAATATTGTTTTTGTCAGCAATTCAGAATTGTTCTGTGTCCTGTGTTCTGATCCTGTGTTATCTCAAGGAGACTATTTATCCCTTCTGTTTGTTATGTTGAAGTAAAAGTCAATTAGTTCCTATGATGTGGATAAGAAGAGAGTGGAAATGATTAAGGTTGATCTCCACCTTTTGATATACTTTAAACTGTTTGGGCCAGCTTGGCCCAAACTAACTATTTTCCTCACTAACATGTGAGACCGCTGGATGTGTGGGATAAACTGTATGTAGCTGTGGCTACATACATCATACTGCACTGTGTTCTGGGTTTGAGCCAAGACTTTGCAATCTCATACCTGGAACACAGTGGAGTCGATCACAGCAGCACTCAGCCATTCAGAGAAAGGGATGTATTCTATCGATGAATATAAAGCTTCCTCTGATTGGCTGAGTCAGAGGAGGTTGTTACTTCATAAGCCCGACTCTCAGACTCTGACCAATCAGAGCAAGCATTGTATTCATGGATAGAATACATTGCTTGCTCTGAATGGCTGAGCACCGCAGTGATAGACTCTACTGTGTTCCGGGTAAGAGACTGGAAATCTCAGCTCGAACCCAGAACACAGTGCAGTACACTGTATGTAGCCGCAGCTACATACAGTTTATACTGAAAATCCAGTGGCCTCATATGTTAGTGAGGGACCAAGCTGACCCAAACAAACTGTTTAAAGTATATCAAAAGGTGGAGATCAGCTTTATTCATTTCTACTCTTTCTTATTCATATCATAGGAACTACTTTACTTATAGTTCAACATAATAACCAAGATGGATAAATAGTCTCCTTGAGATAACACAGGAACAGAACACTGGACACAGAACAAGTGCACACATTCTAAAGACTTTGCATAACAATATATATACATCGTAATGCAGTATACTATGCAATACAAAGACAACTATATATGTAGGATCTGTGTTTTTTTTACATTTATTCTGTTCACCCAGTTCCGAAATGTACACAGCTTGGGCACACAGCACAACCCTGTCTGAATGGGCAGATGACCTTTTCTCTGCTATAGTTGGGTCATTCTTACAGGTTTATTCATCACCACTAATCTGTGACTGGTCAGTGAATGGAGAAGCAGCACAATGATGATCTCATCTTTCTGTCAGCTTTCTCCTCCTATCAGCATGCTCCTTGCACTGCAGTACAGCTGACTGGCCTGTTGTGCTGCTTGTACCTCCCATAGTCTGAGCTCTGCTGTGCAGAGACAGAGACTAAAGTAGGCAGCTACCAAGTCAAATTCAGGTACTTACACTGCCAGCATTAATAAAATAGGAATAAAATAATGTTTCAGTGATTTTGTGTCCTTTATATGTGTCTGCAAAATCAGCTTTAATGTTTATTGGCATAGTTAGTATGGCAATAGGAGGTGGTGAAGGAAGAAAAAGAATCGTAGAATCGTACCCTTTATTTTTTGGGAGTATTCTGTATATTTCGATGTGTTCTCTATGATTATTGGACAGGGTTTCTTGTGTTAAAATTCTACTACTTATGGTAGGTTATTCTAAATTTTCTTTTGTTTTCTGTCTCTTAGCTAGCAGATGAGGAGAACGAACTGAGAAAAAAACAGGAACAGGCCCTCATGGAGAAACTCCTAGAACAAGAAGCCATGATGGACCAACAAGATCAAAAGGTTCCACTCTATTTATCAGCTAGAAAAGCTTGTGCCTGTTTTATTGTTCACCAGCTCTTCTGAATGTAAAGTGGTTGTAAAGGCTGAAGGTTTTTTACCTTCCTGCTTTCTATGTATGAAGGTAAAAAATCTTCAGTGTGCAGTTCCCCCATAGCTCCTCTAATACTTACCTGAGCCTGATCCTGATCCAGTGATGTGCATGGGAGCCAAGGCTCTTCCAGGTCTCTCCTCATTGGCTGAGACACAATGGCTTCCGCTGCTGCCAATCACAGCCAGTGAGGAGGGAGCGAAGGGTGGGACTGAGCCATGCCCTGTGTGTCCCATAGCCATACAGAGGCGACTCGGGAGCGAGCACGCATGAGTACCCCCATAACAAGCAGCTTGCTCTGGAGGCACTCAGCAAGGAAGAGGGGCTAGAAGCGCCAGCGGGGGAACCAAGAAGAGGAAGATCAGGGCTTCTCTGCATAACCACAGAGCAAGTAAGTATGACATGTTTGTTATTTTAAAGAAAAAAAATGAACCTTTACAACCATTTTAAGACCCGCATAAGGAAAAGGCAATTCAAACATACACCTTAGATACAGTATTAAATTGATAGCATTTGTTCAGCTAGAATGTGGATTTTTTTGTCTGCTGCAAAGATAGATACACCCTGTAGTGGCTACAATTTTGTATAGAAAACATTGCCATCAATAACATGGTATAGTCATGAAAAAAATATTATTTAGCATAGAAAAAAAGTTACGATTTTACATTAGCAAACACAATGTACTTACGTACAGATTATGACTTTAATTTGTACCTAAAGCCACAACTTTAAAAAAAAAAGATTGGCTAGAATGATGAAGGGTTAGACCTTGTTCATATGGGGTGATTACATCCATGCCACATACAGGGCCATATTTTACCCACATGGTGATGTAGATGTTCCATGCATCTCTGTTCAGGGAGTCCTATTCATGTCTATTAGGACACAGCGGCTGCAGGGGCACAGTTGCTGTGTCCCAATATGACAATCATTTGGGTGTGGGTACGCACCTGCACCTACACGGATGTCACATTGGGAGCAGCGGTTGTGTCCATGCAGCCACTACATCACAATAGACATGAAAGGGACTGCCTGCACAGAGATACATGGAACACCTGTGCATGCCCGTGCTGGTAAAACACAGTCTTGTACGGGGCATGGATGTAATCACTTGTGTGAACGAGAACTTAGAACCACGGATAGATTTTTATTGCAGTCTGTGTCTCCTCTCGGGAAATTCACGTTCTCTGTTTGTCCCTATGACCATGGCTGCCAATACAGAAAGTGATGAGAAATCCAACATTTGGAGTTGTCATTAGAATAAGAATGGAGGGGAAATCTTCCAATAGGAACACCTGTCCCAGAGACAGCTAAGTGGGATTTCCCTCACTTTGGAGAGATTTCTTCCCATTTCCTGTTGTGTTTAATGGACAGGAAGTGAAGAGAAATCTCCTCACTGAGACATGGATGACACAAAAAAAGAACGGGTTTATATATAATTTTATACTTGATCCAAGATGATTAAAAAACATTTTTGCTTTGCATGCACTTTAAAAGGGAACTATACTTACCTTCAATCCAGTGAGACATTTTCGGACGGCCAGCTTTTTGGTCTTGATCACTGGCCGCTGCCATTGGCTGGGCCGAGATGACGCCACTCCCTCGGGAGTTCTGGCAGCTTTGGCATTGCCAAATTCGTGCAGTGAGCTACACATGCACAGACAGGTAAGTAGTTTTAATGCCGAAGAGAAAAAGCATGTCTCTTCTGCATAATAAATCTGCTTGTCCACCCATTTTCCTTTCCTTGCATAAAGTAAAATTTAAGCTTCTTGATCCAAATATTTAATTGCTACAATTTTCAGCATGTTTTACATTGTCTAGAATAATCCATTACATTGCTTTCTTGCAGTCTCCTTCACATAAATCTAAACGTCAGCAGCAGGAGTTAATAGCAGAGCTGAGGAGGAGACAAGTTAAAGATAATAGACATGTTTATGAAGGCAAAGATGGAGCCATTGAGGATATAATCACAGGTAAGAGCCATTCCTGCTATCTATTGGCCTGGCTTTTCATGTCCTGATCAATCATGTGATGTTGTTTTAGACAGACTGTTGATTTGGTACATGGTATTGTATAGGTAGATTACACCAGCATTGCACAGTTCGATTTGTGCAAAGAGTGTTGCAGTTTTGAATGTCATGTGTCACAACCAGGCAGTGGGTTAGTTAAGAATTGAGTAGAAAAGGTTTTTCAAGTCTAAAAGTTGTATAAACTGTCCACCCAGAAAATATCAACATGGTAAGCATTTGAGGCAAAAGAACCCTTAGCTGTTATTAGTTCATATGGATAGGTCCAGGTGATTTATTTGGATCTTACACCCAGCTCCAGCCAAACGTTATTTTATTGGTTCTGGAAAGATGTGGGAAGAACATCTACTTAAAGAAGAATTCCAGGTTTGGCATTTTTACACCGTTCATGACTGCCCCACCTTTCCACCATGTCCAATCAGAGAATGCTTTGCATTCATTGAGAAAATGCAAAGCATTTTCTGAATGGTGCTGTATCCGACTTCCTGTGTGCATAATACAGCAGGGCAGCTGCTCGGTACGGGACCTGGAAGCAAGTGGACATCACTGAAGTAGCTGTGCCTACTACAGAGATTTCCAGCTCATAGAGGGATCCCACAGATATGGTATATGCATAGTTATATTGGTCCAAGCTGATCCAATGTAACTATCGCAAAGAGCGCAAAACCTCAAACTCTTTATATTGTTATTGCAATCAGTGACCCTACAGGGGAGATGTCACCTCACTTTCTGTCTCTGTGACAGCAAGACTAGAAATGAAAGGAGAAGTTTTCAATGTCAAAAAGGCACAGAAAGTAAAAAGAACCTGAAGGAGGTTCTCACTGGAGAGATTTCTCACTTCCCATGCAACAGGATATCAGGGAAAATCAGTGACACACCACAAATCAGAACCAAAAAATGGTGCTATCCCATCCGCCCTTAATTCAAAGCTAAAAAAATGTTTTGGCTGGAGTCGGGCTTTAGCACACAATATGGGTGGAGATCTTAGAGCAGCCAATTAGATTTTGATTTACACATTAGTAAAAGATAAATTCTGATTGGTTGCTTTAAGATACTACATTTAGCTTTTACTTTATTTTGGTAAATACGTCTGATGATTTCCTATGTTGATCAAATTACCAACAATTTCACTGTATGATGTTTCATGCATCAGCTATTACCAATTACCCGGGGTTCTTATCAGGTACTGCTTTGATTTATGTTCTTCTTTTACTAGTCCAGTGTAGTTTGTTAGGATGAAAGCCAGCTTACTGCTTTTTAGTGCATAGAAGACTGCAGGTTGTGGAACTTCTCAGCACTGCAGCCAATAACATGCAATCCTGTAGAAGTAGAGGCAGCGGAATTATGCATGCCCAAGCCCTGCTTTCTCCTCCAATCACTCTGGGGGATAACTGAATCTTGCTTCTCTATGAATTACACTAACAGAAAGCTTTCTCAATGGTCTGTCATCTGCTTATATGTCTCATGAAAAGTTTTAGCAAGGAACTGTAATGGTACCCATATGCACTCAGAATTGTCATACGACAATGGTGAGCCAGCCAAACACATGAGTACTTTATCATCAGGTTAATTCAATGTATGCCACTTTGTAGATTGTGAGGGACAGCAGAATTTGGGAGCCAATCACTACTGTCAAGGAGATAGCTTGCACTTTTAGAAAGACCTAGTCCTGTTTTTTTGTTTTTTTAATCAGAAAGATTCTTTATTGAACAGTTTGCTGCATTCCAGGGCGGGTATGTACATACACAATAAAAGAAGAGAGACATGTCCAAGACATCTGCAAGCATTCACAGTCTCATGGAGGGTACAGTAGTCTTCTTGAAAGAGCTAAGGCTCCCAGATACAATAAAACAAACTTCAGAACCATCCTTCCTACTGTTCTCCTAAGCATTGCAGCAATCTCATTTGTCCAAGACCCATTGTACTGAGCCAGGACGCCCATAGTTTTTCAAATTTACCCAACCTCTGTTATCCAAGAGGAAGAGAGGGTGGATAAGGAGATTTTAACAACTGCAGGATTAATTTATGGGCCTGAAAGAGGGCACATGTTAGCACTTCTTCAGGTATCACCTTGTTTAGAATACCCAGTAGACAACAATTAGGGTCCAAGAGCACATTGATTTGAAACATTGCCATGATAAGTGAATCAGGTCCCTGCTTTTTCTACTACATTTGCAGCATAGGGATCAGAGAAGATACCCATTCTATGGAGTCTAAGTAGAGTGCAATGAGTTCTTAATAGGATATATAATTGAGACAGTGTCTGGGAAACATTAAAGGAGCTTTTCACCATGGCTTGGAAAGCCTCATCCATCTGGCCCTGTTGTAGTATGAAATACACAGTGCCTGGGCCCAATTCCCTCACCAGTACTTGTAGGTACATATTCACTAAACCAAAGTAATATACCTTTAAAAGGGGTCTGCAGAGTCCCATCCATATGTAAGCAAATAAACTCAGCTTCACATATTGGCTACCTAAGGTATGGATCTGTTTCCTGACAAAGTACAATAGCTCAATGTAGACATGCAAGATCTTGAAAAGAGATCTGAAGAGATGTTTCATCTTGTTCCTTTTTTGCATGACCGACAACTATCTCTTTCCATTTCCAGTGTATATCACTCAAATGAAAAGTCGCACAACTATCACACAGACATACATGCATATGGGTACCTTGACAGCGCCTAGCACTTTGTTTATTAGATATACTCCTCTGGCTTATAATGTCAAACCTGTCAGGGCATTGTAAACAATCCTGCATTTAATACAAATGTTTTTTAAGTAAAAATTGCAATAATATTAAACCAATTTTTGCCTAAGAGTCATTATTAAAGGGCCTCCTGAGCTGCTATACAGATATTGACTTCCTTAAAGTCATTGCATAGACACCCGCCTACATCCTGAAATGCATTGCGAAGACTTTAATTGTCCTACCAAGAGATCCAGTCATTGTGATATGGGATGGGGCAGGAGCGTGTCTATTCTCTGACTCTCATTATGTCAGTATTTGCTTTGGCAGTTCAGGAACATGTAAGTATGCACTAGAACCTTCCATTTAATGCAACTGTTATAGTTTTCTTTGAAGTGAACCTAAAATGTGAGAGCTGCCATTGCTAGATTATTTTCTTCAATATCATACCTACTGAGTCACTGACCTGAAAGATACATGCAGGGTGAAGGCTCAGACCTCAGCTACATCCTTTGTCCCAGGTCAGTGACTCACCAGATAGTGAAGCTAGGAATAGGATGCCAGTCCACACCCTGTACCTTTTAAAAACAAGGGCACTATGGCAGCTTCCTTATTTCTGCTGGGTGCAACATGTAAAAGCACCTACCATAGAGCCCTTGGCTTTGTATGGATAAGAGTGTCCATGCTGAAGCATAATCATTAGAATGTAAAGTGAAAGAACGGTTACATTAGCAATTTTGTGCTTGAACTGTTTTTGCTGACCTATCAATAGGAGCCATTATAGGACACATAGGACTCCTGAACATGGACATTTTTTTAAAGGAACCTGTACTGAGGGAACATGTAGATCGCCATTGTTGAGGTCTCTTTTTAAAATTGCTAGTTTCCCTCTTTCCATGCTGATTCAATGGTCTTCAATACTTTTGCATTGCTGACTAAAGTTGGCCATAGAAGGGTTCAAATCTCGGCTAGTTCAACAGGGAACAGCCGAGATTTTAACCATCTATGGGCAGGCTGATTGTACCGAAGTCGATTGTTGTACGACTTGGGTACAACCAGCCTGTCGGATTTTTAATGAAATTACAGTAAGTATAGAAAAAAATAATCCCCCTTTTAAAATAATCACATTTTGTTGAAGCCTGCAATGAAGACAGACACAGTTTTTGTTTTATCCAGCTGTATTGACTCAGTGCAACTTAAAACATAAAAGTGAAAGATATAACACCACCATGCCAGAAAAGAAAAAGCAAAAACAGAATCACTGTGCAATTTAAAACATAAAAGTGACAGATATAACACCACCATGCCAGAAAAGAAAAATCAAAAACAGAATCGCTGAGTTAGAAAAAGGATAACCTACTTGTGTCAGTATTTCATTGAACCACCTTTTGCTTTAATTACAACCTTTAGTCTGTTGGGATATTTCTCTACTAACTTTGCACATCTAGACTTTGCACTATTTGTCCAATTTTCTTTGCAGAACTGCTCAAGTTCAGTTAAACTAGCAGAGGGCAGAAGATTTTCCTCAAGAATTTGATGGCATTTTGCCCTATCCATTTTTCCGCCTATCCTGACAAATGCTTGAGACCAGGGGCGGACTGACTATTTGGAAACTCGGGCACTGCCCGAGGGCCCGGGGTCAGTAGGGGGCCCCATGAGATGCCCCTGGTACCTTTTTCATAGGCTTTTTTGAGTTTGGGCAAGGACAAGAGGGCCCCATGATCCACTATTGCCCGGGGGCCCCATGAGTTTTCAGTTCGCCCCTGCTCGAGACCCTGCTGCAGAGAAACACCCCCATACCAGGATATTACCGCCTTCATGCTTTACTGTAGGAATGATGTTATTTGGATGGTGAGCTATATTGGATTTCTGCCAGATATATCGTTTAGTGTTGAGGCCAAGTAATTCAATTTTAGTCTCATCTGACCAGAACACCTTTTTCCATGTGGCCTCAGAATCTTCAAGGCGTGTTTTGGCAAAGCTCAGTGGTGACTGCATGTGGCCTTTCTTGAGGAGTGGCTTTTTTATTTCAACCCTCCCATACAAGCCACATTTGTGGAGAATGTGTGATATTGTTGTCACATGCACACAATGACCACTCTTTGTTATAAATTCCTGCAACTGCTTCAGAGTTGCTGTAGGCCTCTTGGTAGCCTCTCTGACCAGTTTCCTCCTGGCTCTTTCATACAGTTTGGAGCGATGTCCTGATCTGGGGAGGGTCTGTGTTGTACCAAATACCTTCCACGTCTTAATAATAGACTTGTGACACTGTGCTTCTAGGCATTGATAAAGGCTTTGAAATTTTTTTGTATCCATCTCCTGACTTGTGCCTGTCCACAGCTTTATCCCAGAGATTTTTTGACAGTGCCTTGCCACCCATAGTTGATCGTTTTCTTCAGTTGCACTACCATGGACTGAAATGCTCCAGCAAAGCTCTATTCATGCTGAGCGAATCAAAATGACCACAGCTGATCACAGTTGAAAGTCAAATGGCTTTTGTGCCATTGAGAAGGTGATTAGCTACATCTGATTGAGTTTACAAGTCATTTTAGGAGGGTGGTCATCCTTTTTCCAACTCAGTGATTCTGTTTTTGAAAATTTTTTAAAACTTTTTCTGACATGTTGGTGTTATATATTTAACTTGGATGTTATAAGTTGCACTGAGTAAATGCAGCTGGATAAAACAAAAACTATGTCTGTCTCCGATTCAGGCTGCAAAGCAGCAAAATGTGAATATTTTAAAGGGGTGGATTCTCTTCTATACCCACTGTGTTGCCAGTGGCTATAGTTGCCAGCAACAAGCACGGTGTTCACCCCATCAGGTCAAAACACTATAGCTCCGCGGGAGGGATTTCCCTATTAACACTGACTGTATTGATGGGGGAATTGAGTGATTTCACGGGTTGCAGGAAAGAAAATTGCATCATCTGTGACCGACTTTAGTACAAGGATGCATGCTTGCTTCGGGTCACTTACCCAAAGTATGTAAATCAAAGACAGCTAGCTTTAGGAAGTCAGCAATGGTTGCTTCCATGTTCCTCCCAGTACAGGGATACACTCCAAAGTGCTAAACTACACAAACCTTTTTAATCTCTTGTTACTATTTAACTACTTTCCTAGTACCATTCATCAGCATGAAGACTGATTGCAGCTACATGCAATTTATGTAGCTTACTTCATAGGAAGTTGCTTACTCATTTTGCTTTGCAACCATTTGCCACTTCTAGCAATGGGTTGCTAGCAATTTTTGTAGAATGGTTGACTTACTAAAAATCTTCTGTGTAGCCCTAGCCCAGTGAAGTGACTGTCAGCAAGTGGTTAACTCTCTCAGTAGAAAGCAATTAAACTCTCCTGTGTAGTTTAGCCCCAAAGTGCTTCTAAAAATTAAATTGGAAGATACATCGGGCCTCAAAAACTGCCTGTGTAGCCTAACAGCAGCCAATGTGTTTTTGACTTGCACTGTAAGATTACAGAAGATGAATGAATATTTGTTTTCAGTTGGTTGCTGTATGGTAATACAGACAGTTCTGCTTTCAAACATGTTAAAAGCCCAGAAGGGACTCACCTGAAAAGCCCATTATGACATTCGCTCTTAATGGATTTTTAAATCATGTCAAAAAGATTGGATATCAGGAATGGAAGAGTGTAAAGGACATTTCTGTGTTGCAAGCCAGTGTCTTTTTTTTATATTTCTTAGGCAGCTTAGAGAGTGAATGGAAGGGTCTGATTCTGCAAGTACAGTTGCTCCAGAGCTTAGTAAACGAGGGGAAGCTCTACAAACGTCTGATTCAATCATGTGCAAGCAAATATGTTTTTTTTAATTTCCTTTCATGTGGCTGGGTATTTTTTGTAAAGTGAAGCTTTACCTCATTTACTAAATTCTGAACCAATTGCACTTAAAGAGTGAAACTGCACTTGCAAAGTGCACAGTCTATTTGCCTTTAGTTAATCAATCACACAAAGTTCTTCTCTCAGACACATGTCCATATATGACTCATATTTGGGCTTTTGTAATAAAGTGCAGTGGCCAAGGAGTGTCGGAACCCATAGCAACCAATCAAAATTCCCCGTGTCTGATTTAAGTGCACTGAAACTGATTACTTAATGTGGGGAACCTGTAGTTATTGCATTGTATTTGCTGTTTGCTACGTAAATCTGGCATTATAATTCAGAATCATTAAGCAATCTATACCTTCCAAAATCTTAAAGCAAAATTCCAGGAAGACATCTAAATACTCAGCTGGCATTGTATATGTAGACATTTTATCTGCCATTTATTTGAAATTCCATGCAGCAAGTCTTAATATTTACACACATCTACCATGCAGCAGAGGCAGGCAGATGACATACTTGTTTCCGGAGTAAGTAATTCAGCTTTCTATGCCATCTATCTGCCTCTAGTTTGCTCAGTAGACAGTGCATTTGTCACTTCTGACCAGTGGACAGAGTGCTGACCCAGCCATGCTAACCTAGAAATCAACATTTAGAAAGCAAGAAATAGCAGCAAGCTCCTCCTGACTGGCAGAAGTACGGTATGTATTTCACAGTATTGCCCCGTACACAGTAGAATAGAATATTGTACGAAAATTTTCGTACGAGGACCGATCGTCTGATAATCAGATCGTTAGTACACAGCTTTCGAGAGCCGATCAAGACAATTTGTGCGACAATATCCGAAGAGACAAGCGCAAAAATTTTTCTCGTACGACACCAGATCGTACGATTTTCGTTTAATCAGTACAATAGTCGTCCGAAAATACAATACATGACATCACTTTCGAAATTATTTTCTTTCATAGGAGAATTTTCGTATCTTTAATAACCTTTTTCACTTTCGATTTGAGACTAGCAGACGAAAAAAAACGGGCGATCGTTCGTCCGATATTCTCATCGTGTGTACAGGGCTTAAGGGCCAGTCAAAACTACAAAAGCTTGGCCACAGTTGCCTTGTCCCAGTTTCTGCAAGACATTTAGCAAAAAACCCAACACATATACCTTTTAAGGTCTGTACAGTTAAAACAAGTGCATAGCTTTGGGGAAGCTCTAATTAAAATCATCAAAGACAGCACTATTAAATGCAAATAAAGGCAATTAATATAAGGGCAAATATGTTGCATAGTCATTTCATTTCGCCTTGCAACATGTACTTCCTGGCCTAATTTGTTTTTCATTGTATTATAGAGTGCTTGCTTCTTTGATGATGTTTATGCAGGACAGCCCTACATATTATCCCCACCAGGCAGGGAGCAGTACAAAAGTCACCATTGGAATTGCCACTCAAGGGAAGCCTGCAAAGTTCCAATTTTTTTGCTGGAAATTGCTCTCCCAGCTTTTGCAGAAACTTTGGAAACTAAGCTTTGGCAGGTAAAACAGAGAAAATACTGTAGGTTTAAACTGAGCATTATTAGTGAATTTGGCGGTTTCCTTGGAATTTTTCTTTAAATCCAAAGGATGGGATGTCAAGACCCATCCTAGCTATATTTTGGTGAATCTTTGGTTCGGGTCCCAGAATCTTCAACTATATCTACCAAAATGGAACGATTGGGAAAAGTGAGCTAAAATTTGACTTCCCAGCTATAGTCTTGGGTTTCTATAACTAAGTAAGAAGCAATGCGTACAATGCATTATGTGATAGATATTATATTGCTCTGACCCTATCTGAAGTCTGATTGGTTGGAATGGGTGACCACACATTATAATCATTGCTCTTTGCACCCTCTGAGTATTTCAAAGTTTGGTCTATGAGGCAGGATTTCAACAGTTCTTGGGATTCTGGATGTTCAACATTATCTGCTAGAAAATACTGTTATTCTGGTATCATTGCTATTATTTGTCTTTTCATTAACTAGTGTCTATGTGACATGTTACTTGCTCTGATTAATCTCTACAAAGCTTTGATCTTCTGGGCTCACAAAAGCTGGCCTTGTCTTTGAAGCATTGTAAAGTCTATTGCCTCAGCAGAACACTAACCAGCATACTAATGCAGTAGATCTTGGCTTCTTAATCTGTTGTTTGTCTTGTTTGGCTGTTATTTCCCATGCAGTGCTGAAGACAGTGCCATTTACCGCACGAACAGCCAAGCGCAGCTCACGGTTTTTCTGCGACCCCGTTCTCAATGAGGAATTCCATTACTAAAAAAAATTCTCTCTCACCTGATGCTCTTAACACAAAAAGGTTGCTGTAGGTTTTCCAATACTCTTTTCTTATTTAAACCTTGCCACAGATATCGGAGTGGGTTTCCTTGCCTGCTTTCCCTGTGGAGTTGTGATATTTGCCATCTCATTGCATGCCATCAGCTGAACCTTCTCTCCTCCATCTTGTCTTCTACCTGTTGTGCATGAGTCATACAACAAACTGATCAGCTACATAAAGATTAGTTTGTTAGGTTTGTGAGCACTGTGAGATGAGAAGGGTTAATGTGACAAGGGAGTCTTAATGCATCCAAGATTGTGCTCATTGGTATTTTGTCAAATATGCCATTTTCATTGACATGTCATTTATGCATTTGAGGGAAATTACACCGAAAATTAAATTGGCTTGATGACATTTAAACAGTGTTTGAACATTGGAAGCACCGTCCCTGGACAAGATTGAAGGTTTTATTTTAATCTATTTAAACATCTATGGCCAGAGGATGGACCTCACTGAATACTCCTACCTAACCAGGACTGGCTCCAAAGTACAAGGTGTAAGGAGAATGTAAAATGTTAGTCCTTAAAGTAGAACTATAGAATAAACTTTTTTTTCATTTTGGATAGAGTAAGGGAGGGTTATAATCCCTGTTAGATTTTTTTCCACCATCTGCAGAGGTTTCCCTTCACTTCCTGTCCCTTAGCCAAACAGGAAGTGAGAGGAAATCCCTGCAAATTAAGGGAATTCTTCGGGATCACCAGAATTAGTGTCTCTTTTTGAAGATTTTCCTTCTATTACTTTTCTGGGGACAACCCAAAATGTGTGATTTTTTTTTTTTAACTTTCACTTTCAATGATAATGGTAAACAGGACAAATAAAGAGGATGAATCTCCGTAACGGAGGCACAGACAGCAATAAAAACTGACAGGCATTCTATTTCTTCTACACTCTATCCAAAACTAAAAAAAAATATGAGCCTGCAATGTAATATTAGACAAATGTCCCTGTGCTGCTATACAGAATCCCACCTGTGTCTCAAATATAATTACTGGAACTGCTAACACAACCATAACAGTGCTCCCCACAGATCAATATAATACGAGATAATAGTACCACCTTCTATCTAGCTAAATGACCAAAAATATGTCAAAAGCATACATATATGTGCACATACATCAAAACAAAACAAAACATTTTGTGTGTGAAAAATATATATGTATGCAAAAAATATATACAGGAATAAACACAAAATATAAATATTGGTTTCCCTAAATACTAATAATAACCAACTCTCTCCAGTCCACAAAGTGTACATTTTTCCAAATCCAAAATTCTTTGATCAAAAATGAGGAAAGCATCACTTCTCTATAAAGTGCCAAATGCAGATCTTCTGTGCACAGCTCAGCAACACCTTGTGGTCTTCAGATCTGCTCCCACCTTCTATGGTGGACTTCAAGTATAAGAGGTCAAAAACAACTCATGTAAAATAAGTAGGTGAAGCGACATGTCTTCCATTTAGACACTTCTCTATTCAGCTTTACTGGTTACCCTTCTCTCTACTTGTACTGGTATAGCTCATAGAGAAATATAGACAAACTCCATAGTGCTCACTGCAGATATTGTATTTTAGTAAAAAAATAAGTATAGCCACTCACATGTAATCATCATCAAGGGGCATGCATGTAGGTATATACCTTCCTCTACTATAGCATCCACACAAGTCTGTGTCTCTGGTGGATACAATGTCTCTGCCTAGTATGATGATGTCATAGCCACTTCCCAGCTGGTTCATTGAATCCCAATTAGACTTCCTTAGAGATAGCAACATATCAGGTGGGGAGTGGCTACCAAGTCATCAAGCTAGGTGGAGATGTTAGATTTGCTGGAGATATCTACATGCACACCTGATGATGTTGATTACATATGACCTCCAATATAATAATTTCACAAGGTAGTGCTAGTCAGAGCCAGTCTGTATCCCCAATGGTTTATGTGTTTCAGCCTGTCAGAATAAAGAAACACTTTGGTCAGCACGTCACTATTGTTCAGTAATTCAGTCTTCAACATTTTAAATGTTTTTAGTGACAAATCAACATTAAAGAGATTTGGCTGGTGGGAGGGTGGGGGGAAACTGTGACAGGTATGAAGTATGGGCTTCTAGATGTGTTTATACCTTCATTGGCCTTGTAAACATCATGTTATGACCAAATTTCAAGCCATTCTGAAAGGTATAGTTTCAGCACTTACTGATAGTGCCAAAACTTGCCCACCCATTCCTGTCTCATGCACTTTTCTATTGACCAGTGAGGCTACTTCTTAACCAATAGGAATAGTAATGGGCCAGTAGGAATGCCCCCTGCTAAATTAGATGTTAGAGCTTCCCAATCAGAAGGGAACACTGCTGATTGCAAAGCTAAAGGTCTGACTTAGCAGTGGTTGTGTTGGAGCTCCGCAAAGAGATGACTGCTTCCACAGTAAGAGCAAGGGTCCTTCTCTGCAGCATGCTGGCAGGGGACTGGCTTTTCTGCTCAGGCTGTGGCTGTCTTATAAAAGACATGAACTGCAACACTTTGTACACCTTTTTAGTTTTGATGCACCTCCCTCCCTTTTAGATTGTAAGCTGTAATGGGCAGGGTCTTCTGAAACCTTTTGTATTGATTTGCATTTTAACTGTACTGTCTCCCTTAATTTTGTAAAGCTTTGCGTAAACTGTTGGCGTTTTATAAAACCTGTGTCATAACAATAATAATATTAATGCACCTGAAAAGAATTAAGTTGCTTTAAACTCGAAGTTGAATTTGGCTTTAAGTTCTTTTTGCCACATCTGTAATGTTACTGGTTGCTATTGAATTGTTAGGCCATGGTCTTGTTTTACTACACAAAATGTAAAAAAAAAAAAGCCAAAAAATAACAACCAATGTGGCCTCTCAGCTCCCATAGGAAAAAAACAAGAATGTACACTGATTAAAGTGATCAAAGCCAAACTATATTTTGTGTAATTTCCTTTTGACCTCCATGTGTTGCCAAAAATGTTTACTCTGTTTTGTGACCATACATGAATGTTCCTTTTTACTTAACTTTAGTTCCTCTCTGTATTTTCTAACACATGACTGCATGTCATATTTGCATGAGAAATGACTGCATTCTAAGCATGAAATTCTTTCTCCTCCACACATTTGTATTTCTCAGTTTTTTCAGTTTTGGGACAATACCATTTATGTTCACCGTCGATCACAACAGACATTGCTGTCAGGAGTTATCTGAATTTGTGAATGCCTCAATTGGTCATTTAACTAATATACACAATTTTTGTTTTTAGGGTCATATATCTAAACTCTTACATTGTCTCAAAACTAGAAAAAATGTATATAGTAGCATGTGCTGATCTTACTTATTGTAGACAACACTTTTCCATTGAATTTTAAAGGGTCATACCACCCAAAAGTTATAGGTGATGCCTGGTGGGCTAAGACTCTTTGACTCTAAGGTTTCTTTGTATGCCCTGAATTCTCCAAAAATAAGATCTCACTGCAATAATTCCTGACTCTCTTCCTGTCAGGGAATTTGGGTTTCCTTCCCGATTTTGAGTACCACCATCTCCTTTTGCATTCCTTAGATTATAAAATGAATAAAATATCTAGTAGAAAAAAAACAGGAACCCCTCATAATGTCCACAGCAGGTGTGCAGATCCAGGAACTCAAGTGCAGATATTTTACCAATAAAGTCCCAGGGAGATATAAAATATAGGTGGCTTAACCTTCTAGCACACCATAAACTAAAATTTCAGGGTGGGCTGACCCTTTAGTAATTAAGTACAAACTCATAACAGCACATGTAGAAATAGAATATTAAAGCATTCTAGGTGTTTTTGTGAGTTTGTACTCAGTTGTTTCTGTTTCTCGGAAAAGCGTTTTGTTTTCTGCTACCAAAGTAAAAATCTTCAACAGGCATTGTTACTATATTAATGATCTATCTGGAGCCACTTTTCAAAGCAGCTTGCCTATACACCTGTCACAGTTCTGAAAACAATAATTCAAAGCTTCTTGTGCTAACAGGGCATTCATCTTATACACTGCCTTGCTCTGCTTAACCTGGCCCTAGCTGGCCCTCTCTCCTTCCTGCTTCAGTGGCTAACCCATCTGAGGAACTGAATTCTCAGCTCAGACTATCTTCACCACTCACTCATGTTTTTATTAACCATCATGTTATGTTTTCTTCTGTTTAGCCCTAAAGAAGAATAATATCACTAAATTTCCAAATGTTCATTCGAGGGTAAGGAATTCATCTAGCACACCGGTGGTGGAGGATACACAGAGCTGGCAAGCATTATTTTTTACTTGGTTTCCTCCTCTCTCTGTATGCCAGACCAGTTAAAACTTTTTCTGTCAATATGCAAATTGGAGGTGGCCATCTTGTAGACATGCTTATTATTCGTGAAAAAGTTAGCTGTTCATCCAGTTCAAAGAAAATACTTCATCCTACAATTGTTTCATTAAAATTAAGCTGGCCATTTACTAGTAGAATTATGTTCAAAATCTTTCATTTCAAGAAAATTCATTCAGTTTTCTAATAGTTAGTCGGATCAAATCGACATTTCTTTTCAACCACAGTTACAAGAAAGTTTAAAGGAGCAAAATGGATTTTTTTTCTCAAGCAAACCAATTTCTAACAATGTATGTGGTTTTCATTACGGAAATTACATTGATTTCAAAATCGAATGTTAGAAGGAAATGGAATGAAATTTAAGTACTTGCAAACATTTGTCAAGTCACTGAATGTACTGAGAATTTTTATACAAATGTTCTAACAAACGATCATTCAAAAATCTACTTGCACATAGCCAGTTTTACTATTTCACATAAAGCATTTCCGTGATGTAAGTAACTTCTAAAAAAATGGTTCTCCTCTTACGAAATGGCCATTTCCCTTTTTTGTAGATAATGAGTGCACTTTAAGAGTCCATTGACTTATCTTTTAAGCTTTTAAAGGTCACACTATAAAAAACTTATATTTTGGTTTAGCAAAACAGCAGAAACAACCCTCTCCAAACTGATTTTACAAATAAACTGCATCCCATTCTGCGTGGCCAAAGCTGCCACTTTCAGTATTAGCCATGACTAATGACTGTTCATGGATAATTGTCCATAAGTGTGCTTTTAAGTACCCTCCACTCTTGTCCATTATTAAAGTGTATGTGAACCCTCACCTTGAAAAACAATCCATTTAGTTTAAAATAGAAATAAAAAGCAAAAAAAAAAAAAAATATATATATATATTTTTTTTTATAAGTGATGATATAATCTGTTTTCAGCTGCATAAGGGGCTTAGAGAGCTGGGGAAGGAGAAACAGTAAGACATTGGTCTTCCCAGTGAAGGGCTGTGCATGTCAGGACAAGTCTGATCATTGGAGGAAAGCAGGCTGAGTTCTCAGCACTGCTAGGGAACTGGACACACTTTGCTCCCATGCCTAGTGTGATCAGTTTTTAATAGAAAAGCAGAGGGACTGTCAGGAACACCAAGGATTCCACACAAAGGAAGCAATACAAAAAGAACAGGATACTTTTTCATACAAGTACATGGTACAGCAGGCACATACTGTATCAGAAAGGTGAAGTGTTGGGGCCCCATACTCTTTAATATCACCATTGACAGGGTAAGTTAGAACAGCATTTCCTGATAGATTTTAAAGTGCACTCACTTCATATATTCCTTACTGTGCTTTACTAGGTCAGTGGTAGGTAAAACATGGACAAGGGAACTGTCACAGTTACCATAGCAACCATTTAGATCTATCTTTTATTGCTGATTACAAGAACAGTTTACTAGTTGTGGGTAGCACAGACAGTTCTTCCTTTTACCCAAGAGTACATTTGGATGCCACCTTTGCATTAAACCATAGTAACCCATAATGTATGTTCGCTAAATAAAAACTAATACTTGCAATGGTCTTAGTGTCAGTTATACCCTGAACTGCTAAGCTTCCCATAGACTGCCAATTATCCCCTCAAAAACTAGGCACAGAAAAATATCTGCCTCTGGGAAATCTGTGATGGCCAGAGGAGCTCCACTAGGGGGCTGGCCATTAGCAAACGGTGCTCAAAGCATCTGAATCTGGTTTCTTTATAACCATGCTACAGTTTTAGAATGGTCATCATTCCTATCTTTTAGTTGTTGCAATATGAGAGCTTGTTTAGGTCATCTATTTTAATTACACCTCCAAAATCCACAAACCAAATTATAAGCATCATCAAGGAAGTCTGTACGTATATTGTCATGACAAAGCCCCACGGCAGACACTTTTTATCAGTGTTGGATAGCATGAGAAGGGTTAGGGCCTCTTTATTTGTGTCTGTGTTCCTTTTAGGAAGAACTCCCCTCACTTCCTGTCCTGGTGATATAGTGAGACATAGAGGCAATGCAGAGACAAGGTCCTTCAACACTCAAGGCGAAAAAAGCCCCCCCCCCCCCCATATGCTATGAACTACTTTAGCACCATAAGTTGCAGGTCCCGATGCAACTGGTAACTGATTATGCACTTTTGGCATTGTTATAGTCTGTCTGAATCTAAGTAATTGTCACTTTGTAGACCTTTTGGTCTGCTGGAAAATGTGAAGGTATGAAACAAAGGAATATATATTGCATTAGTGTAGACCACCCTACCAGTCTACAAGGCAATATATCATTACACAAGTTCCTGTTAATGCAAGGTGCAGTGCTACCCAGAAACATTACAGGCCGTCCCAGCACCATGTGGGGTCTGACTACTACTCCCTTGAGCATAGAAAAGCCATAGGACATGGATTCAGATAATGCCAGTCCCCTAATCCCAGCTTGAACTGTTGAGAAGCTATTTTCATGCAGAAAGCTGCACAGCCATGACCATCACCGAAGACACAAGCTAAAAAACTGGAACCTGGCCTAACAGGGAGGGGTTATATAGCACAGGGGACTACCTGTCTTTTTTTGGCCAGTGTACAATCACCTGAAGGTGTCAGCATAACCCTGTTGTTATGAATATAAAGATGCTCTGTGTCCTGGGATGTACAAAAATCCCCCCAATATTTTTCACAATCATAGTGCATTACAAATGCATTTAAATTATGCTTTGTATCTCTGTTTAAGTGATTAACCCCAACGTCTCATCTTAATGATTGTGGGGCTGGAAATGTGGCAAAATATTACTAATTGGGATGCAAACACTTCAGAAATACCTGCAGTTGGGTTGTAATTAGACATGCTCATGTAGGTTTATTTACTGGTACTGCATGTAGAAGATAATTATTATATATGTGTGCAGTAGATCACAAAATAGTTAAAATCCCACAATATCTAATTAGATAAGATCTAGCTTAAATTTCTTCCTTAAAAGATCTTCACTTAGTTTGCCATTAGAACATTTTATGTAATCATTTCACACATTGCCTGCTTTCTTTCTCAATGAGGAAGCTATTTTGACTGATTGTTTTTTTCAAGATAACTGCTATTTGCTTTCTCTTTAAGTGTGGCCGGTATGTCAGGGATGTCTGTAGAGCAGCCGTTCTCAACCTTTTTAGTCCAGAGGAAACCCATTAAATATGTTTTTTTCTTTTGGAACCCTAACTAAAATGAATTGGTATCAGAAGGAAGAATGTCCTCTACATTGGTGATCAGTGGGAAAATGCTGCCCTTACAGTGTTGATAATGATGTCACCATTACAGGTAGCTAAAAAGAGCATTGGTGTCATGCTTCTGGCTCTGCCAAGTGGCACTAGACTCGGAATTATGTAGGTACCATCAGGAGAGAGGTCAATCAGCCACAGCTCAAGGAACCCCTGGCAGCCTCTGAAGGAACCCTGTTTGTGAGTGTGCCATCTCCTTCTATGATGCCTCCTGTCCAATACATCCCCCCTCAACTTTTCAAAGGAACAAACACTAAAGTATAGCTGGGTTATAGCAGAGTTTAAACTCCAAATAGAATGTTCATACAATAGATTTTCCAACAAATTCTTGAACGTTCGTACACAAAGTCTCAGTACATTTGGTGACTTGACAAATGTTTGAAAGCAGTTAAACATTCTTTAACATTCGTTTTTGGAATCCATATACTTTCCAGAGCAAAAACATTCATTCTTAGAATTTGTTCAAGAAAATGTTTTCCTCCTGCTTCTTCAAATTTTCTTTACTATGGTTGAAAAGGAATGTTGAATTTATTCCACTAGCAATCAGAAAATTGAATGATCCTTCTAAAAAAACTAAAATAAATATATATATATATATAATTTATCATTCTACTAGTGTATGACCAGCTTTAGGGAGGAGCCCATGCTGTTTATACAACCTGTGTATAGATTACTATGTCTTCTTCAGGCAAGAAGGAATTTATCTGAAGACCAGCACATGTGCTTGTGTCACCAGAATGGCCTACAGTTTACTAGCAATCTTAAAGTGTTACTAAACACACAACAGTAAAATCAATCTGTATATGCAGTAAAACATGCTTGTTATACTCACTGTGGAACCTAAGGGGTTAATCATCTACATTCTGTAAAAAGGATGTTTGATCTTGCCTTCTCTGATCCTCCCCTTCTTCTACTCTCCCCAATCCCTCTGCTGATAGACCAGAGCCTTGGGGGCAAGCTGCATATGCTCAGTTTGGTGTGTATTGCTAGAGATTTGTTTTTATTTTTGGGAGAGTGCATGTGATCAGCACAGGGCCAATCAGCGCTATCCAGACAGAGGGTCAGGAGTCCTGCAGTCTCATAGGACAATCAGAGGAGAATAAAAACTCCTCTTACAGGCTTTAACCAGTGCTCTGCTGGACACTGATAGACGTCACAGGACTGCACTAACTGCTGATAAGAAAAGGTATTTGGCAGTTTATATTTACTAAAATAATAGCATGTTCTGTGTACTGTTGGAGGCCAGATATAGTGAATGCAGGGTCCTGGGTTTAGTAACACTTTAAGTTGGCCAAACACTGGTAGATTTTCATTCAGATGTTTTTGTTTTAAGAACATTTGTTTGAATTTGTACTTGTCAGTAGGATCAAAGTTCATTTTCAACAGCAGTAATGAGAAACTTCGAAGGAGCAGGATGGAAAATTTTCTTTAATGAAAAAATTTCTAACAGTGTGTGTGAGTTGCGTTTGGTAAAGTCCATTTTCTCCAACATCATAGTTAAACGCAAACTAGATTTGGAACTACTTTCAAATGACATTAGTCATGCCACCAAATGTACTGGAAATTTTCATATCAATGTACATACAAATATTCATACAAATGTTTTTTGAAAATCCGCTACAGTGTACCCAGCTTTAGTTTGTACACTTTGGTTGACCTGACTGGATAGTGAAAACTAGGTAAAAAGTTGATAACGGAGAATCAGGGATGGAAATGGAACACTGTGCTTTGGAAGTGAAAGGACAAAAGATAAGCCCTTGCTGACCTTTTCACCCAAAAATGCTAGTTGCCTGGCACCTATGCTGATCCAATGGTTTGAGTCATTTTACAGAACAAGAAAAAAAAAAAAAAGACATTCTGACTTAGCTTTTGGGTTGCTTGTTCCAGGTCAGTGGCTTAGAAATTATTGAAATCAATATATTCGCATGAAGGCAAGGAATTGTGCATTTTCAGAAAGGGATCAGCCGCTATAGCCCCATTATTTATGTCTTTTAATTCTTCATGGTTGCTTTTAAAGATTTCAACTCCCCTCTGTAACTGTTCTGAACTCACCTACCAACTCTACAATTCAACAGCAAATTTTAGGTAGAAAACAAATAAAATAGCAATTTGTTACTTAGTTGCACCTTTAAAATG